>NC_080164.1:20614486-20847755 GCF_950295315.1 Erinaceus europaeus
CACTTGATTTATCATACTGGGGAAAATAGATCATCTATCAACCTGTTCTCTTCTCCGATGCGGATTTAGAATAAAATTCTGCTGGGGACCCAAAGACAAGTGTCCTGGCTTAGTATGCAAATGACTTCTCATGGATCATCTAGGAACAATCTACAACCCTGAGCCATCATCCTCTTCCCCCAGCACAATTTACCCTGGAGTCACCAGGCACTGTAGGAATTCAACTTAAGGGCCAGAGCTTTGCAACAACAAAAAGAAAAAAATGACAATCTAAACTCTCCAAAGAAATACAGATAAAGAAATCAAGGTGACTTACATTATGTAAAAGGAAAAGTACTCTCCTGAAATCCAAAAGTCTTCCTCTGAATCACAGTTCTGCAATATATTAGTTAAGTAGCTCTGCTAAATCCTATAACCACACTGAGTCTCTGTTTTCCTAGCTGTAAAATGAGAATACCATCAACTTCACAAGGTATTGTGATGCATAAATAAGACAACTCAGATGACTCTGAAAAAAAGGCAGGGGTTAGAGCTGCCTATCTACCTGGCCAACTACTAGTCTATCCTGCAATCCTGTATATTCAAGTTGACGTAGAGCTCTGAGGTATCATGACCATCTCTTTCAACTTCACTTGCAGAGAAGAGTAGGAGCAACAACAGCTAAAGTGTTTAAGACATAGCTGTCACAGTTCTAAGTATGTTATTGTATAATTCTCATGCAATTCTCACAGAAAACATAAGAGGTGAGTGTTATTACTAGCCTAATTTGAAAATGAGGAAATTGAAGCACAGGAAATTAATTAACTACCCAAGGCCACAAACCTGGTAAGGGGTGGGAGCACAATATAAAAGCAGGTATCCCCACACTTGGACACTTGCACCTCACAGACTCAAAGTCAGAAAACACACAGATGTCTGGAGGTAGGAGACAGACAAGGAGGGAATAAACTGGAGGGTTTTTCACTCATCAAGCAGTAAGATAATAAGACTTTTTTTTTCAGCACTGAGAGCTGGGATTAACAAGAAAGAAAAAAGAAGTTTTCAAGTTTTCCATCTAGATTTCTATATCTACTCCCATTTCCTTTACCTCTCCCTTGCCTAAACTTAAGCTACCTGGGGATTACCCCGTCAATTAGAATATGCTTTAATTAATGGGATGCTGCATTTTTTTTCAAGCCCCAACAGACAACCTTGGGAATGAAGTGGGATAGTAGGAGGCCTCAGAGAGTTGCAGTCTTCTGCCTGTCAATCAGCACTGAACCCCCACGATACAGAATGCTGTGAAGGAAGCAGTGTGGAGATGGGCTTTCAAGGTTGGATTGAGCCCCAGAGGCCCCCTGGTCCAGCACAGCTAACTCAAATGCTTATGTGGAATAATGCAGAAGCAGGAAGATGGGTATTAAGTGGTGCTAAATGGTCTGTGTCAGAATCAAACATAACAAATGCCTCCTAGTGACTTTGCTTTTTATAACTCATATAAAACTTCTGGTTAAACATGGTAGATTAAAGCCATGTATTTTTCTCAACTTCCTTCTCTGATCCTATTAAATGACAGTAAAGGAATTTTTTTAATGTGAATCCATAAAGACAAAAGAGGAGAGAGAGCATGAAAGATTTTGGAAGATGGAAATGGCAGCTGACTTTTACAATTTTAAGCCAACCTTGATGTCCTATATAAATCCAACTTGGTTGTGATATATATATATTTGTATCTTGCTGGACTGGTATGCTAATATTTTTGTCAGGATTTCAGTAGTATTATCTAAAAGAAATTTGCCTATGATTTTCCTTTTCTGTAATGGTCCTTAGTAGGTTTGAATGCATTACTCAACATCTCTGAGTTTCTATTTCTATTTTGTAAAATGGAGATAATTTATCATAAAGCACAGGGATGCTGTGAGGATTAAATGACAAATCATGTAGAAAATTTCTTAACCCATTTCCTAGGTACTCAACACATATTTAATAAAAAAATAAATAAAATAGGGAGTCAAGCAGTAGCGCAGCAGGTTAAGCGCATGTGGTGCCAAGCACAAGGACCAGCGCAAGGATCCCAATTCAAGCCCCCGGCTCCCCACCTGCAGGGGAGTCGCTTCACAGGTGGTGAAGCAGATCTGCAGGTGTCTGTCTTTCTCTCCCCCTCTGTCTTCCCCTCCTCTCTCCATTTCTCTCTGTCCTATCTAACAACGACAACATCAATAACAACAACAATAATAACTACAACAATAAAAAAAAATAAGGGCAACAGAAGGGAAAATAAATAAATATTTTTAAAAAAACTAAAAATGGACTCTTATCAGTAAAAATGTAGAACAAAATTTATACAAAACAATCACAAGAACAGATCAGTGGCATTAACAGTCTCATTTCTAAAATCATTAAATAGGAGCTGATACACAATAAAGTAATTTATAGGGCCTCAACTGCTGTTCAGATCTTTAAGATCTGGAAACCAAAAAAAGCAAACCCAGACCAAGAGAATTTGGGAGAAGATTTAACATCCCTACCATATCCACTGTTTCACTCCCCAATGATAATTTCAATTCCACCATCTATGAAAAGCGGACTGGTAAGAAGTAGCCTGAGTGGGCAGCCAGGAGAGTGTCCATTGCTAGCTCCAAACTTCACAAACCACCTAGCCTTAACAGTTCCAGACATAAGTTTCTTCTGTTAAAAATTAAAAAAATAATAATAAAGCAGTAAGGCTAGGAAAATAGTTCACCTGAAGTGTGCCTGCTTTGTCATGTGTGCAACCCAGGTTTAGCCCAGCCCTCAAGGAACCAGAGGCCGCTTCAGTGCTATGATGTCTTTCCCTCTCTGTGTCTATCTGAGAAAAATCAGCCTAGAGGAGTGAAGTCCTGAAAATGACAAAAAACAATAGTTCTTACTGTGCCTAATCACAGGGCTGTTAGAAGAATGAAATGGAAGGGTTTTTAAAAAGTTAAAATGGGAGTCGGGCGGTAGCACAGCGGGTTAAGTGCACGTGGAGCAAAGCGCAAGGACCGGCGTAAGGATCCCGGTTCCAGCCCCGGCTCCCCACCTGCAGGGGAGTCGCTTCACAGGCGGTGAAGCAGGTCTGCAGGTGTCTATCTGGCTCTCCCGCTCTGTGTCTTCCCCTCCTCTCTCCATTGCTCTCTGTCCTATCCAACAACAACAACAATAATAACTACAACAACAAAACAACAAGGGCAACAAAAGGGAATAAGTAAATAGTAAAAAAAAAAAAATTAAAAGTTAAAACAAGCTATTGAGTTTGTGCAATACCATTCTATTATTACCAATAATACCTTTCTATAGATTATATCAGTTAATACATAAATAAGCCTATGAGGTAGAAACAGATCTGATTAAGCAAACTATCCAGCATCCCACAGCTAGTAAGTGACACAGCTAGGATCTGAAACCAGATCCTGTGCTCTTTAACTTCTAGATTAAATTGAAAAAAATGCAAATCTTCCATTCTAACAAAAACTTTAATGTTTCATGTTGTGGTAAGATAATTAATAAGGTACTAATATTCACCATTACTTAGCAAGTACATCTATTAAAGAGCAGAAAGAAAAATTATCCTTTTTAAACTATCCCTTTCCCCTTTTGAGAATCATATTTCTCTCTCATTGAAAAAAAAAAAAAGGTCACTGTCACCGGAAATGTTCCATCCCATAAAGCTCCAGCTAATCAAAAGTTTCTTTGGCCAATTGCCCCAGCTGTGCAAGTGGAAGACATTAAGACTTTAGGGAACTCACAGTTCTCCTATTAATCTAATATTAAATTATTCTAACATTTCATTGATTCAGAAATCGCTCTCCAACCTACAGTAGTTTCTGTCTCTGGAAGTTCTCTGTCAGGTCTCTCTTGCCTCATTTCAAGTCTGCAAATAGCCACAGGCCTTCTCAGACACATCCGTCCTAAACACACTTAATACCTGTAACTCAGCCCAATGTGTGACTTCAGAGACAGAGCTTTAGTGGAAGAGTTCCTACTCTGTGTGTGGCATGAGTAAGTCAGTCAGGCTTCCTATGCCTCCCTCCGTTTCCTCATTGGTCCAGTGGGATTCATCATGTCAGTTTCACCTACCTCCAGGGTTGGTGTCCAGAGCTGATGACATAAGATTTGGAAAAGTATTGTGAACAACTGCACAAAGAGAGATGCTCACAGAGAGTAAGGGCTTTTGCAACCCATCACTTCAACATAAGTGCACATGGTGCGAAGTGCAAGGACTGGCATAAGGATCCCAGTTGAAGCCCCTGGCTCCCCACCTGCAGGGGGTGGTCGCTTTACAAGTGGTGAAGCAGGTCTGCAGGTATCTTTCTCTCCACCTCTCTGTCTTCCCTTCTTCTCTCCATTTCTCTTTGTCCTATCCAACAATGACAGCAATAACCAACAACAACAATAATAATAATAACAACAATGATAAACAACAAGGGTAACAAAAGATAAAAAATGGCCTCCAGGAGTAGTGGATTTGTAGTGCAGGCACTGAGCCCCAGCAATAACCCTGGAGGCAAAAAAAAAAAAAAAAAAAAAAAGGAAAGCTATCAGGGGAGGGGATGGGATATGGAGTTCTGGTGGTGGAACTGTGTGGAGTTGTACCCCTCTTATCCTATGGCTTTTGTCAGTGTTTCCTTTTTATAAATAAAATTTTTTTTAAAAAACCCACAAATTCCACAGGAAACTATGAGTCTATTAGATGGGGCAGATTACTAACTGGCAGACTGATACAATCTGACTAATGATAAATGTGATGATGGAGACAATGTTTTGGAGGAATGCCTAACCCAGACAGGAGCTGTACCAAGAACAGACATTGCAGAAGAGAAGTAGAATGAGTGGAAGTTAGCTAGAGAAAGGGAGTGAAAAAGAGTAACCCTGGTCAAGGGAGCAACACATAGAAAGGCCAGGAGTCCTGAATAATCATGGCTCGACTGAGAAAACCACTGAAGTCACTGAGCAAAGGCTGCAATAAAGAAATTCTGGGAAACAAAATACAGAAACTTAAGCAGAGATAAATCAAATCATGGGAGCTGGGTGGTGGTGCACCTAGTTAAGCACTCATAGTACTAAGTGAAAGGACCAGAGCTAGGATCCAGGTTTGAGTCCCCACCTGTAGGAAGAGACACTTCAGAAATGGTGAAACAGGTCTGCAGGTGTCTTTCTCTCTCCCTCTTTTTTTTTTTTTTTTTTTTTTTTTTTTTTTTTAACCAGAGCACTCCTCAGCTTTGGCTTATGTTGGTGCTGAGGACTGAGCCTGGGATTATGAAGCCTCAGGCATGACAGTCTCTTTGCATAACCATTATGTTATCTACCCCCACTACTCTCTCCCTCTATATCTTCCTCTCCTCTCTCAATTTCTCTCTGTCCTATCCAATAAAATGGAAAAAAATGAATGCCAGGAGCAGTGGATTCAGAGTGTTGATACTGAGCTCCAGCAATAACCCTGCAGGCACAAGAAAAAAAAAAAGAAAAGAAAAGAGATAAATTAAATCACAGAGGGTGGATTTGCTAAACCAAGAAGTCATGAGGAGGTACTGAAGTGGAGTAGTAGTAGGATCAGATCTGTGCTTCGTAAATTCACGCCAATGCCTGTAGGAAATTGAAGAAGTCCTGGCTGGAGGAGAGGTAAGAGATAGGTGGAACCTGAAGCCTCGATTGAGATGAAGAGAAAGAAGTTCTAAGAGTGGGGAGATGGTGGCTGAGAGAAGGGGCCTCTGCAGAATGACCTGCCTTCTGACTTTGCTCTCAGGGTGAATGAAGGCACCATCACAGAGGAGCCTGGAGCCTACAGAGAAATGTATTTTCTGCCCATGTTGAAAATTATAATTCAGTTACATTAAAGATGTCAAACACAAGAATATCTAGCATATGATTTGATTTTCATAAATTTATAGAAAAGGAAAAATCAACATTGTGTCAGAAAGCAGACTGGTATCTGCCAGAGGTAAAGGGTCAAGGCAAGGAGGCACCTGCAGTGAGCCACAAGAAAACCTTTTAGGATGTGGGGATACTAAGAACCAAGGCTAAGAAGCAGGAAAGGTTTATGGGGGCCAGATGATAGCACATTTGGTTGAGCACACATGTTATAATGCACAAGGACCCAGGTTTGAGTCGCTAATCCCCACCTGTAGGGGGAAAGCCAGCGGTAAAGCAGTGCTGCAGGTCTCTCTCTCTCTCTCTCTCTACCCCTATCCTATCAATTTCTAGCTTTCTGTTAAATAAAGATAACTTTTTTAAAAAGTTTAGAGTGATGGTTTTCTTTATTTTTATTTTATTTATAAAAGGGAAGCATTGACAAAACCATAATATAAGAGGGGTACAACTCCACTAAATTCCCACCACCAGAACTCAGTATCCCATCCCCTCCCCTGATAGCTTTCCTATTCTTTAACCCTCTGGGAGTATGGACCAAAGGTTAGAGTGAGAGTTTTCTAAGGCTTATATATTCATGGAAGTGGTGGCTATAAAAATGCATGAAACTATACACCTAAAATGAATGAACTGCATTGTAAGTGAATATTTCAGTGAAGCTACTTCTGGACACCCGAGAGAAGCTAATACTCAACGTGGACTTGGAGCTAATGGGTACGGAACACAGAAGCCAAGGACAGGGACCCCAGGAAATGGCATGAGACCCTGAGTGCAGAAGAGCCCAGAGAGACAGCTGAGAATGAGAAAGCACACCAGGAGAGAACTATAAATGAAGATTGAGAAAGTTTTCAAAAGAACAGAGTAAATGCCCCTCGAGAGATCCAGAAAGATAAAAGTTAAGCTGGAATGAGTGGCTTTATTCATCTGAAAGACTTCAGTGAAGGTAAAGGCAAGTATTTCCCTCCCTTGTGCTGCTATTAAAATAACCAGGTCACCCTGAGGCATTCAGTGGTTTTAAAACGTTTTTATAAATGAGCATGAAGGTGATGGGGGCTTACCATGCCAATACCAACTGTACTGATTTGCAAAAAAAAAAAAAAAATCTTTCTGATTTTTTTAACTGAAAATTCATGGTCAAGGTTATACCTGTCTAGACATGTGTTGGTTCAGAGAAAATTAAAAGAAATTCAAATTCAATTGGCACCCTCTACCTAAAAGCCTAGCTGGGTGTGGGGTAATGAGGACTCTAAGTAATGCTGTCAGGAACTAATGAACCATAAGAGTCACATACTGGAAATACACTGGTCTGTGAGAGTTGCCATGCTCCATGTCCAGAGCCTGCCTTGACTGGAAGAGGAAAACTTACTAGCCAAGAGGTAATGTATCATTGTAAGGCCAAGAGTGACACCCAGTGGCCATGGAGATGACTCCAGGTACTCAACAACTGCCCTTTCTGTTCAAAGCACAGAAGACCATCAGCATCCAAACAGAGCTGCTTTCTGAATTCGCAGGTCTGGAGGGCAAGCCCAGAGGAGCTGGTGACAGAAGGAGACCTAATATATGCCAGGTAATCACTTTCCTATAGTGCCCTCTGTTAAGAGAGAGCTCTCTAAAGCAAATCTACATTTATTGTCTCTTTTCATCCTTACTACAATCTGATGAGGGAAGAAGAGTTAACTTTCACTGCTCCCATTGATGGAAAAAACAAGTCACAGAGAGATTAACATTTATCTATAAACACAGGTCTCCTGATTCAAAGGCTCATTCCTTAATATCACATCACTGGGACTTATCTGGGTAATTGCCTCCGATACAAGGGCAACTGGAGCCCCAAACACTAACATACAGCATCCAGCAACTCCAAAGTCATCCAGTAAACAAACACTTCTGGAGCACCCATTTTGCACCAGGAACTCCATGCACAAGAACAAAACACAGGCTCTGCCCTGAAGATGCTTTTAATCCAGCCAGGAAGGCAAACATTCAAGAAGAGATGGGGTGGGGCTGTGACAGTCAGGTCAGGAGCAGCTCTCCCAAAAAGGATGGAGGACACAGCTGCTCCAGACACAGGCCTGAGGCACAGTTCAGCCTATGTGCCATTCTTCTTTCCATAACAGATGGAAAATGGAAGGGGAAACACACATTCAATGTAACTATCTGGGTCCAGTTAAGCAGAAGTTATAAAGAAGTCTGAACACCCTATAAAAGACCAATCTAGTAACCATTAACTTGTGTGACAAAACATAGGACATCTTTAATTCAAGAGGTACCATCAAGTGACAGCAGTATAAGAAAGCTAGTAGAATAAGAAGAAATCTTTACAAATCTCACATGGGTGACTGAAAACAGGCAGCAAACAGCCCCATCTCTTGTGATCAAAGGTTGTTGAAAATAAATAAATGTTAAGATAGCGACCAAAAGAACTATGAGAATGTAGGACTTTATGATGAATAAACAGACTCGCCGCTCAATTTGAAAACAGGAATATGGGAAATGAGAAGCATGAAGTTGAGAAATGCTTTCTGCAGAATCAAAAAAGTCTGTGAAGAAGTATTTTAATAAGTTGTATCTTTGGCAAAAAGGTGATCAGATATTGTAGAGAGTGGGGCAGTATGGGGATTTATGCTATAACCATCTAAAGTATTTGTGCTAACAGATATTATGAACATCATTTTAAATGAACATCTCAGCTCATAAGAAAGGGAAATACACAAGGTCTGAAAATGAAGGAAGCAGAGAGAGAGCTCACTGTGTGCTATGCATACAGCCCCAGTTTGAGTTCCAGCACCGGAAAAGCTCCAATGCTATAATGTTTCTCTGTGTGTGTGTCTCTTTCTATCTGCATAAACATGTCAGAGAGCAATGAAATCACTTGTGCATAAGGTCACAGCTCCAGAAAAAAAATTAACAAATATGAAGAAAGAACTGAGAGGAAGTTGATGATAGAGCCCTCATTTCTCTGCCCAGATCTGAGAAACTCTTTTGTTTGTTTGTTTGTTTAAAGAAATTCCTGGAAGATATAAGAGTAGGTGCTGGGAGACCCAGAGAGGAGAGAAGAAATAAAACCTTTGCCTCCCTATAATAAAAAATAAAATAAAATAAATAAATAAAAAACCTTTGCCTGAATCCAGTCTCTGAAGAGTTTCCCCCTTACAAGGGAGTGAGCTGGAAAAGAATGTCAACCTGGGAATTGACAGGGCAATTTGTCTGTCTCAGGCCACAGAACAGGGCTGGGGGAAAAAAATTCCCTGGGAATATATAAACACAAACCTTCCCTCCCATAGGAGAGTTGTGAAAATATACTATCTATATGCAGGGAGCCCCAAAGGGAAAATTAATTCCAAGTGCTTCTCACCCTGAGTATCTAGTAGATGCAAAAGTAAAACTGTTGGAACTCCTCAAGATCCCCTCCCAGTCAGTAAAATATGGTCAAAACAATAATCAGAAAGAAAAAAAAACACAAATAAACAAAATTGCCACAAAGTGACAAAACAAAGCAAAGATTCAGCTCCTCAATCATTCAAATATTCAAATTATCAGAAAGAGAATATAGAAATAGAAAAGGGCATTATCAAAAAGAGAGAAAAAACACTTGTTCAAGGAAACTCACAGCAGCTTTTTTATAATGATCAAAACCCAGAATTAGTCCAAATAAGGAAAGGATAAATCATGATGTATTTGGTAAAAAGGAAATGACTTGTGTTTATGTACACCCCTAGCAGAATGTAGACATATAAATCAGTAGTTAATTAATATGAGGGGGAAAATCAATTGTATGTCTCAAAGTTTCTCAAAACACAAACTGAATCCTTTTAATATATAGGCTGTGTATTTGATATGCGGACTCTCTCAAAAGCCTAGACCACGTAGATTAGAAGCATCCAATAGCACAGCTATATACAAGATACTGGATACTGCACAACAAACCCTAACAAAAGGACTTTTCAAAGTTAACCCAATTACCAAATAATGTGATGATAACATTAACTATCCATTGTCTTTTTGAACCCTAAGACAGCAGGAACCTCACATCTCCACTATAGAGCCCCTACTTCCCCCAGTCCTGGAACCCTTGGATAGGGCCCACTTTCCCGTATGCGTCTGCCAATCCAAACCAAATAATATTGCATCCGCCAATCACAACCTAACCAACCCAACGATTGCCACCTCAACAAGCTTCACCTCAGACTGTGTCCAGAGACTTCACGTGTGGAATGACAACCCTTCAGCTTCATTACTCGGGTGAGACCTTTCCTTTTATAGTACACTCTAATTTCATCTCAGGTAGTTCACGTTCTAACAAAGTCCCATAACCTAGATATACACCAGTTTCTGTGAGAGAGAGCTTATGTGCACACATATCCATAAACTAGTGCAAAATATATACCTGAAAGCAGAAGTACATTAGAGTTTGCAGTGAGTTCCTCCCTAACACTTCCTCTCCACTATTCCAAGCTTGGGATCCATGATTGCTCAACAATTTGTTTGGCTTCGTATGTTAACTCTCTTTTCAATCACCAGGTTCCAGATGCCACCAGGATGCTGGCCAGGCTTCCCTCAATTGAAGACCCCACCAATGTGTCCTGGAGCTCAGCTTCCCCAGAGACACACCTTACTAGGGAAAGAGAGAGGCAGACTGGGAGTATGGACCGACCAGTCAACGCCCATGTTCAGCGGGGAAGCAATTACAGAAGCCAGACCTTCCACCTTCTGCAACCCACAATGACCCTGGGTCCATGCTCCCAGAGGGATAGAGAATGGGAAAGCTACCAGGGGAGGGGGTGGGATATGGAGAATGGGTGGTGGGAATTGTGTGGAGTTGTACCCCTCCTACGTTATGTTTTTGTTCATTAATCCTTTCTTAAATAAAAAATTTAAAAAAAAAAAAGGAAATGACTTGAAAGAACTACAACATGGAGGAATGGGGGATATGCCATTCCAGGAAGTGGAGGAAAGAAAGAAACCCCATCCAAAGAGGCTTGTTTCTAGGTGAACAAATCAGGTCAGAGGGACCCAATGTACAGTGGAGAATAAAATCAGACATTTTAATGGTGAATTTAATGCCGTATAGACACTTGTCGACTTTCTGCCTTCCTTTCAAGATTTCATGCCTGCTCCAGGCAGACTTCTTTTTCCCCAAAGAGTGAAAGGCACAGAGGGAGAAAGAAACAGAGAGAAGGAGGAGAGACACCACATCATTGTCTCATCACTTGTGAAGCTTTCTTTTGCATGGTACTCTCATGGGTTAAACATGGCCATGGTTATACACCTGGGTTCTTGTGCACACGCTGTGCACTCTACTAAGTCAGCCATCTCCTGGATCCGAGACAATTTTGATTTATAATGTTTACCACCTGCAACTGCTACGTCATAATACAGTGTTTTGTCCACTTAAAAACAAAACAGACTTCTTCCAACTATGGTTGCTTTTCACTGATGAATGTCCATCCTCACCACCATAATGTACATGCTATCGCCATCATTTCACACAATAGCAATCCTTCACATATGTCTGCCTGTGTTACAGGAAGAAGAGAACTGGAGTCCAGCAGTCACTATTACACGTGTCTTAATAGAAATGCAGGAATTCATAGATGAAGCAAATATTTAATATCAAAATTGCAAATGTTTGGCAGCCGTCGTCATACTGATAGCTGTCCAGCACGGACACCTGGTCGGGCCTGCAGGCAGGAGGGCGGCTCAGTGGGTGAGCGGCCGGTGTCTCTCAGCAACCCACACACACACACACACACACACACACACACACACACGGCTCCCGGGACGCTACCTGAACAGTGACAGGGTATTTTTTTAACCTGAGTACAAACCAAGAAGTATCTTCTATATAACAACCTATGCTATTTTTAAAAGGAGTGAATGTTATAACAGTTTGCCTAAAAAAATGTTAGAAAAATCTAATTTTACTATCTACAACTACTATGAACTTAGAAAACTTATATTTATGCCATGTCATCAATTTTGTGATTTGCATATAGTTTTTTTTTTTAATATTTTATTTACTTATCAATGAGAGAGCTAGGAGGAGAGAGAGGAAGAGAACCAGATATCATTCTGGTACATGTGCTGCTAGGGACTGAACTCATACTTGAGAGTCCAACACTTCAATCACTGTGCCACCTTCCAGATTGCCATATACAGTTCTAAATTTATTGAACTGCCATTAATTGTCTCATGCATGATTTACCTCGAGTCTTTTCTACTTAATGATTGTTCTATAATATTTATTTTTATTTAGTAATTGTATACTTCAACTACTGAAAAGTGACGTATTTTTATACCACCGGTACACTAGTATCCAGTCTCTTGCTCGCTGATTGTTTCAGCTATTATGCTATGCCTACTCTGCTTTGCTCTGATGCTGTGGCTGAGCCCCTTCTCACTCCCTATTTGTTCTGCCAATAGACAAAAATCTCATTCTTGTCTGGGAGCATCACTGGAGCAGCCAGGGCAGCAGCAGAATTCACACTGCATACCCTCATAGACAACAGCTGAGCCTACTGTTCAGAGGTCAAACTTTCAAAGCTCATGACCATCTCTGTACCAGCAACAGTCCCTTCCCTAAAATCTAAATTTTCGCTTACAAATTTTACTAATTCTAGCTTTGCTTCCCCAGGTTTAGGGATGGTATTTGCACTTGTTACCTCCCTGATATTTTAGTTCTTTTATTTTTGTTTTCAGACACCTAATTCATAAATTCATACCTGGTTAAAAGTTCTTCATACTATATGATATCTACTAAAATAACTGCTGTGCTTCTCCAATCAATCAGATCTTCTTTGATTTCCTCACTGTTCTGTGGTTTACAGTATCTAATAATTCACTTTTTGTCAGAGTTAGATCTATATCTAGTTACTTCATTTGAGGCACTACTTTAAAGATGTGTTAAAGGATGGGTAGAAGCATTATTGTAAATATCAAGTCTCCCCAAATTCATCTATAGATTTAACATAATCTGTAAAAACCCTAGTATATGAATCCTAAGAGTTATTTATAAAGGTAAAGTGGGGGGCCCAGGTGGTAGCACAACAGGTTAAGTGCATATGGCACAAAGCACAAGGACCAGCTGTAAGGATCCTGGTTCGAGCCCCCGGCTCCCCACCTGCAGGGGGGGTCACTTCACAAACAGTGAAGGAGGTCTGCAGGTGTCTGTCTTTCTCTTCCCCTCTCTGTCTTCTTGTCCTCTCTTGATTTCTCTCTGTCCTACCCAACAACAACAACAGCAATAACAACAATGATAAACAACAAAGGCAACAAAAGGGAAAAATGGTCTCTAGGAGTAGTGGATTTGTAGTGCAGGCACTGAGCCCCAGCAATAACCCTGAAGGCAAAAAAAAAAAAAAAAAGTAAAGTGAATCAAATTAACCAAGACAACTTTGAAAAGAAGACAAAATATCTCATTTTAAAATTTGATATAAAACTACAGTCATCAAGACTTAATTTGCTGACAGTGAAAGGATATGGATAAAGATGAGTAAAACAAAGTAGAAAGATAATGACTGAGCTATATATTTAGATGCATTTATATACAATACATCATGCTATATATAAATAAGTATAGTCAGTTGATTTTCAACAAAAATGTCAAAAGTCAGTCCACTGGTAAAACGATAGCCTTTTCAACAAATGATGCCAGAGCAATCAAACAGCCCCTTTACAAAACCAAACAAACCAAAGAGCTGTCACCCACATCTCACACCGTATGTTATGTTCATACAAATACCAAGAATTTTCATCACTGACTATCTTCACTAGAGAAATTTCTGAAAATATTTCATGGATGGTAGAGCACTGCTTTGGTCCCTCTCACACACTCATTTTCTCTCTCCTCATGAAAAAATAGTTCAGAAAAAAAAAAAAAAAGAAAGAAACCATCTGTGACATGAAAAGGAAAATCAGGAAAAGACATTAACAAAAATGTGGGTAAATCTATACAAATATTATCTGTGTAAAACAACAACGAAAATACCTAATTTATGACAATATAATACTACATAAAATATCCACTATAGGAAAAGTGATCGGTTAGTCAAGGTGAAATGACATCTTTATATCTTTCTCTTTATATACATAGAGGCAGAGAGAGAAACAGACAGACTGACTACAACACCAAAGGTTCCTCCAATGTACTACTGAGGGATGGGCTCAAACCTCAGTTGTGCATACGGCAAGCAGCACACTATCCAAGTGAACTATTTAAATAATCAACAGAATTGAAGTTAAGTGTGTATATTAAAGTGTTAAAAGTAACTATTAAAGACATGTAGGCCAATGAACACCCTGTATAGAACAAATACTTTACCATACATGAAGACCCAAATTAGAGGCCCCAGCAGCACATGGAAACACTATACACAGCACCATGGGAAGCTCCATGAGTGGTAAGGTAATACTGTGGTGTCGGCACTCTCCTGGTCTCCCTGTTTCCCTTTATGTCTCTATATATCTAAATGGGGAAAAAAAAAAACCAGCTTGTTAGGAACTGTGGAATCACATATTTGTGAGGCCACCATAGGCAAAACAAATAAGTAAAGGCAGAGTGTACAACTTTCAAAACAGCATAGACAAAAGTAGAATTAGACAGAAAGTAAGTGAATTCTAAAGCAGCTATAAAAGAGAAGGAAAAAGTAATAATATATGGGCAAATTGCATAAAAATCATAAATAAAATATATTAGTGATCATTAGAAAAATTGACTATACTGAGTAACTGAAGAGACTATTATCCTGAATTATAAAAATTCGATTGTATACTAGTCATAAGAGATAAACTTAAAATATGAATCATGACATTTAAAAGTAAAAAATTAAGAAAATATACTTAATAAATTATATTCCATGAATACATTAGTTGATACAACAGACAGACAGCTTTATAGTAATGACAACCAAAATATAATTTAATAAAAAAATATTCAAGATAAGGAAGGTCACCAATAATCATGAAAGTTCAGACTTCAGAAATATATAACAAATATACATTTATATGCCACCAATAATCTATATTCAAACTGTATCAAGCAAAAATTGACTGAATTAATAGACTAACATCACAATGAAATCATTTGATGCACATTTCCCAGATACTGAAAATATCAATCAAATATGAATCAAGTTATATAACATATGAACAATATATTAATAAGCTTATTTACTGTACAGCCTCCCCCACAACAATTAGAGGCTCCATCAATACATTTTTCTCAATGGACCTGCATGTGTGACAATAGACTATTACAAAAATTAACTTGCAAATTGGAGAAACCATAAGGCAATGCTCTATAAAACTCAACAAACATATGTGAAATAGTTCACATTTTCTGATCACAATGCAATTAATTCAAAAACACCAAAATCAAACAAGCAAAAACACTTTTAAAATGCACATTACCAAACTGAGTAGCTGATATCCCCACTGGAGCTTGAGCTCTGAGGCAAAAATAACTAGACACTTGAGAATTGTAACAGTCTCAGAAGTCAGTCAACAAATTGAAGAAATAGAAATATTGAACTAGATGAACTACAGGGTTTTCTAAATAAGCATGAAAAGCATAATTAATTGGTGTTAACAAGGCAAAACAGAAATTGGAAATGATAAAAAGGGCCAAAGAAAGGCATTTGATTTGATGATTATAACAGTTGGAATAAAAACCTCACAATAAATGGGATAAACAGAAGGATGGACTCAACTCTAACAAATGAACTAGTGAGGTGGGGGTAGACAGCATAATGGTTATCCAAAGAGACTCTCATGCCTGAGACTCCAATGGCAATCCCCACACCACCACAAGCCAGAGCTCTGTTAAAAAAAAAAAAAAAAAAAAAAAAAAAGGAGAAGGAGGAAGAGGAGGAGGAGGAGGAGGAAGAGAAGAAAAGAAGGCACAAACTAGTGAGTTTGAAAAATGGAATGAGGTGCTGGGTGGTGGCCAACACTTTGTTGGCCAATACAAATTACAATTCACAAGGACTTGCATTCAAACCCCACCTGCAGGAAAGCTTCACACTAGTGAAGCAGTGATACAGATAGCCTCCTCTATCTGCCTCTCTCCCTCTCTATCTCCCCATGCCCTCTCAATTTCTCTGTCTCTACCTAATAAATAAGTATAAATATAGGGTGCGTGGAGGGGAAGAATACAGATCCAAGAAGGATGACAGAGGACCTAGTGGGGGGTTGTTTTGTTATATGGAAAACTGAGAAATATTACGCATGTGCAAACTATTGTATTTACTGTCGAATGTAAAACATTCATTCCCCAGTAAAGAAATTTTTTAAAGTACAAAAATATATAATAATATATAAATTTAAAAAGAAAAGAAAAACAGACCAAGAGGTACTGGGGAGGTGGTTTAGTGATGGAGCACAGGACTTGCTTGGGTCAAATCTCAAGTTGGATCCCAGCACCACACATGCTAAAGTGATGCTCTGGTTTGCTCTTTCTCTTCCATCCTCTCTCATTTTAATAAATAAATTGAATTAAAAAAAGATTGAGAAACTGTCCAAAAACAAACAGGAAAGAACAATAAAAAGATAATTTAAAACAACTTCTACTCCATAGTAATAGTAAGTAAAAAGCCAACACAGACCTTGAGAAGGAAAAAAAGTTAAATTGCTTTTTAAAGAAGTAATGGAGACAAATTTCCTACAGTGAAAGAAAACAAACAAAGCTGAAAGGGTGCAAGCTGCACCAAACAACATAGGGACAGATACGACTATGGACACAAACAGACAAACTATGGACAGAAACAGACAAATTAACATTTGTCCCTGGAGATTTTAAGAACAGCTCTCAGAATTTGTTAAATGAAGCAGACAAAAACAAGCAAAGATTTAGTAGATCATAACAAGCGAACTAATCAGCTCCAGTTACCAGTGAGAGGTCAGGCCTTGATTTGCCGCTCCCCCTGCCCTCAACGGGGCTGGGTGATGCCTGTTACCCAGGTTAATTATTGCAGTGCAGTGGCTCTGCTTCACTGTAGTGTCTAGACAAGAAATCACACGGTGGGGGTTGGGCAACAGGCAGGCTGGCCCAGCAGAAGGCCACAGACATACCAGTAGACAAGGAGGGTGCTCCTTGAAGTGATCTTCAAATTGCTTCAACTAGAAATAAGGATTTTAGAGGGCCAGGCAATGGCACAACCAGTTCTGAGCACTCATATTTCCATGCACAAGGACCCGGCTTCAAGATGCCTATGATGCCACTTGCAGAGGGCAAACTTCACTGGTGAAGTTGGTGAAGCAAGTTTACATAAGTGTCTATCTGTCTGTCTTTCTGTCTCTTTCTCTCTCTGCCTCTCCCCCCTTCCTATTTCTCTCCTATCGTGTAAAGAAAAGAAAAAAGGAAACAATGGTCGCCAGGAATGGTGGATTTGTTGTGCAAGCACCAAGCCTGTGATAACCCCGTGACAAAACAAAGTCATTATTATTATTATTATTAATGGTTTTTTAAATATTGATTTATTTTCCCTTTTGTTGCCCTTGTTTTTTATTGTGGTGTAGTTATTATTGTTGTTGTTATTGTTGTCGTTGTTGGATAGGACAGAGAGGGTTGGAGAGAGGAGGGGAAGACAGAGAGGGGGAGAGATAGACACCTGCAGACCTGCTTCACCGCTTGAGAAGCGACTCCGCTGCAGGTGGGGAGCCGGGGGCTCAGCTGGGATCCTTACTCCTCCGGTCCTTGTGCTTCGCGCCACGTGCGCTTAACCTGCTGCGCTACCGCCTGACTCCCTATTATTATTCTTTGAGAGATAAGTGAGAAAAATAGAAACACAAAAAGAGGAGAGAGAGGGAGTCGGGCGGTAGCGCACGTGGCGCAAAGCACAAGGACCAGGCTCAAGGATCCTGGTTCCAGCCCCCGGCTCCCCACCTGCAGGGGAGTCGCTTCACAGGCGGTGAAGCAGGTCTGCAGGGGTCTATTTTTCTCTCTGCCCTCTCTGTCTTTCCCTCCTCTCTCCATTTCTCTCTGTCCTATCCAACAACAACATAAATAACAATAACAACAACAACAATAAAAAACAAGGGCAACAAAAGGGAAAATAAGTAAATAAATATTAAAAATTTAAAATTTAAAAAAGGAGAGACACCACAGCACTGTCCATCATGCTCCTACGTAGCACCAAGGATCAAACCCTGGGCCCAGGTGAGGCAGGCACCTTTCCTGATGAGCTATCTCCTGACCCCAAAGAGGAAGGCTACTTTGCGACAGGTGACAGTATGGAATGTTCTAGAAGTGACGGAATGGGTCTCCAGGCCGCAGGAACCCACAGCCGGGCCTGCGGGGGTGACAAGTCTCACACAGGACCCTGGGCCTCCAGGCGCACTGGGCCTGCAGCCGCCACCACCTCCGGTCAGAGGCCGGCGGGCTGCCCAGCGAGGCCAGGCGCCAACCTGCAAAAGGCACGTGCTGGAACTTCCTTCCCTCTGAGACAACTCACCTCCCGGCAGCCTCGCCGTGGTCTGTCTGTCCGTCCGCCTCGGGAAACCTGCAGGAGGGAAAAGGCACGTTCTGGAACTTTCCACTGAGGAAATTCACCTGCAGGCCACCTCGCTGTCGTCTGTCAGTCTGTCTCAGGAAAAGCTGTGTCACAGCAGCCGCAGCAGAGGGCAAGTGTCTGGCTTTGCCGACTGCAAACGATCTGCTGTGCTGTGGCCTCAGTGGCAGGTCCACATCCGGGACTCAGCAGCCCCGCCCCCAGGGGGACCTGGATGGCAGCTTCTCCCACCTGTGTTGCACTTGGTCCTGCGCAGGGTGACTCCTGTCTACACTGCATTCACACTGACTGGACATGGCGAGTAATCTATAGATGACATAGAATAGACTGGAAGGACCGCCAGGGAGCTAGCACAGTGGTTCTGCAAAAAGAAGAAGGAGAAGGAGAAGGAGAAGGAGAAGGAGAAGGAGAAGGAGAAGGAGAAGGAGAAGGAGAAGGAGAAGGAGAGGAGGAGGAGGGGGAGGAGGAGGAGGAGGAAAGAAAGAAAGCGGAAAGGAAAGAAAGAGGAAAGGGAAGGGAAGGGAAGGGGAGGGGAGGGGAGGGGAGGGGAGGGAAGAAGAACTTTCCTTCCTGAGGCTCTGGAGGCCCAGATTCAATGCACCATATGCCTGAACCAAGCAACACTCAGGTTAAAGACTGAAAGGTAAGGTAGAGTAGTAGTAAAGTAACATAGACTAAAGGGGCACAGAACTTTGGTGGTAGCTGTAAGCCACTGTTAAATCACAAATTTAAAAAGGACTTAAGAAAAAGAAAAATTTGGATTCTGATAATAGTTTTAAAAGGAGAGACTGGAGGGGCCAGGCGATGGCACACCAGGTGGAGCACACATGTTGCCATGCTAGGACCCAGGTTCAAGCTCCTGGTCATCACGGGCAGGGAGAAAGCTTCATAAACAGTGGGGCAGCACTTCAGATGTCTCTTCTCCTCTTTGTCTCTCTCTTTCTCCTCTCTATATCTATCTCTCACAGTATCAAAAATACACTGAGTGGTAAGGGAGGCAGAACTTAGCTCATCAGAGTGAGTACTTACCTAGTGAGTGGCCCTGGGTTCCAGCCCCACACCACATGGGGGGGGGGTGGCACAGCACTGTCATTTTCTCTTTCTCAAAGTGAAAAGGAATGAAATCAGGCAAAATAGCTCACCTGGATAGTGCACCTGCTCTATCATGTGGGTGACTCAGATTTGAGCCCAGCCTCCACAGAATTGGAAGAATTTTTGGTGTTATGGTGTCTTCATTCCCTTCTCTATCTTGTCTGTCTGCCTCTCTCTCCCTCTCCCTCTCTCTCTCTCTCTCTTTCACACACACACACACACACACACACACACTTTCTCTTTCTCTCTCTTTCGAAAAGTTAGATCAAAGTGGTGAAGTTCCAGCAACAACAAAAAATGATGGTGATGATGACAGTAATAATGAGTAATCAGGAAAATGACCAATATCAAGGATGTGCAAATCCTTAGGTTCATTACCCAGAACTGTGTGTGAATAAATAGGACCAGAGGAGTAGCTTGTGACAGAGGGTTCCTACCCTGTGGCCCAGATTCCAGTCCCAGGACCACTTGGGAGTGCCATGGCACCTCGAGGAGCTCTGCTGCTGCTGCTGCTGATGTGTCTCTCTCTCTCCGTCTCTATGTATCTCCCTGAATTAAAAAGATACCTGGGAATGATTAAATCTTTCCTGCATGAAGTCCAGGAGTAAATAAATTAGACTAGAAGATTCTGTAGGTTATATGTACTAGAAGGCAAATAGCCATCATTGTAGTACAATTGAGAGAGAGAGAGATTTATTGTGAAATTATTCAGAGAACTGAGGATTCAACCCAGAAAGCAGATACTTCTGAGTACTGATTTCACCCTTCTGAAGTACTGGCCTCATTTATATGCAATTAGTACAAGTGGACTATATGCACAGAAAGAAATACATAATTATTCTAGCAGAGATAAAAGAGGACATTTAGTTACATGAAAGAGGAAGAATGTCATATAAGATCAAAAAGTGATCTCTTATTCTGCAGAGTCAGACATCTGCTTGTGGGAATAGCCACAAAAACCAGCTTACAAAGATTTCTTTCTAATCTAGAGAGTGTTTCTGCAGATGTGAAGGCCAGTCTGTATAGTTTATCTCTGGTCCCTTCCTCCATCAACTTGTAACTAGACAAAGGAAATGCTGGCCTTGATGAATGGCATCTCCACAGCAAAACCGTCTGGTTGTCCTATACTGTATTTTTTTTTCTTTCTTTTGCTGACTCTGGGCCACTGTAGTCATCCACTCAGCAGTTTCCCAGAATGGGAACATCTCGTATGAGTATTAGGACAATAAGATTTTTCTTTAGGTCATAGTATTTAACACGTATAGGTCCTTACTCCCTAAACAATACAGTGTAACTACTTTTTATATAGCACTTGTATCCTATTGGCTATTATAATTAATATAGAGATGATTTCAAGTAGACAAAATAGCACCCCCTTTCTTATAAAGGACTTGAGCACCCTCAGTTTTCATACCAAGTGTTCTTTGAACCAAGCCCTCAGAGATTAACAAGCCTGAAGCAGTCAGCAGTAATGTACCCTCAGCACATGTGAACTGAGACCAGGATGTATAATGAATGTTCTTCCATAAAGCATCATGGGGATAAATCATCAGAAATACTTATGGAATTGGTAAAATGGAGGGAGCAAGAAGAGTAAGGAGGAGAAAACCTCCAAGTTGAATGCAAAAGGCTAGGAGACGTGTTTGCTTGAGCCTGTTGGACTAGAACTTCAGCCGGGGTCCACTCACTCAAAGGACTCCATGCAGACCCCATGTGTGTTTGGATCTGTTCTCACTTTCCTTTGTGGACAGATCCTTGTTACAAAACAACTCCAAAGGTGTTCTTCTGGAATGTGTATAACACCATAAAAGCACATACAGCCTGGGAATGAGCAGCAGAGAGCGGCCCAGGGCAGGGTGGATGTGAGGGTACGCCTCCTCTTTCTTTCTAAATTCCCTCTCACTACGTTTGATTAACCTTTCCTGAATGTCCAGGGTTCCTGCAAACAAACCATTGATTCACTCCCTTACTGCTCTCTTTTAGCATGTGCTGAGGGTTTCCTAAATTGGCAGTTTGCTACAGAACATGATTGAAATCATGAAAGGAAAAGAACTAATTCAGCAGAGATATTTACTGAGATTATAATTACAAAATTGCTACGTATTTATATATGTGCTCAAACACAAACACAATCAACCTTGGCTGACTCACCTCTTTCTTGTCCTCCAAACTTCACAGCTAATCAGCCTGATCCCTTTCTTGCATGCACTCAAAAATATCTTGTTCCTCTAACCTTGCTCTGTAGTATTATCAGGGCAAAACTCTAACCTTGGGCGAGTATAATTCTCTGTCTTCTCATCGCAAGTACTCATGCAGCCCAAGTGCTGGGAAGATACATAAAACCATGCTATAAATTCATGACTCCATACTTCAGCAGACCCATTTCTCCTGCTCAGCAGTCTTATTTTATTTTCATACTTCATTGCTGTCTCCCACTTTCAATAGGTTATAGTTTTTTCATGTTTTCTACTGTTTTTTTAAAAAGAATATTCATAGCAGCTTGATTTGTAGTAATCCCAAACTAGAAACAACTGAAATACCTGTCAGTAGGTAAACAGAGAAGCAAACTGGAACATCCATATAATGAAATATTACTCAGCAATAGAAGGAGACAACTATTGATGCATGAAAGAACATGGATGACAGTCCGAATAACTATGCAGAGAAGCAGGTGTCAAACTATAGAGAGTAATACGTGGGATTCTAGTTATGAGAGGTTCTAGAATATACAATTACTCTATTGTATCAAAAATAAATTAATAGTTGCCTGGAGGGTAGGAGGAGTCAAAAGGGAAGAAGAAGGTGTGACAAAGAGGCAGAAGGAAACCTTAATGAGAATTGGATGTAGTCACCATCTTGACTGTAGGGACAGTTTCAAAAGTTTATGCACATATATTAAAGCGTTTAAAGTTATGAACTCCAAATAAGTGCAGTTGATTACATGTCAATTATTTCGCAACCAAACTGAATATTTCTAGATATAAAGTAATAAAAATTTAACTTTGTTGGGAGTCGGGACAGTTAAGCGCACAGTAAGTGCACGTGGCGCAAAGTGTAAGGACCAGTGTAAGGATCCCGTTTCAAGCCCCCGGCTCCCCACCTACAGGGGAGTCTCTTCACAAGCAGTGAAGCAAGTCTGCAGGTGTCTGTCTTTCTCTCCCCCTCTCTGTCTTCCCCATCTCTCTCCATTTCTCTCTGTCCTATCCAACAATGACAACATCAATAACAACAACAATAATAACTACAACAATAAAACAATAAGGGCAACAAAAGGGAATAAATAAATAAATCTTTTTTAAAAAAATTAAAAATTTAACTTTGTCTAACCAAAATAAAGCTGACTTGTGTTGACTGGGTATTTTCCTTTTGCATCTGGAGGAGCAACTAAAGAACTTTAACCAAATCTGAGCTACTAGTTAGGAGTATCAAAATTCACATTTAAATCTGAAATCCTCTGGGTTTGTCTACAGTTTAAATTTGGCACACTGCAAAGAAAACATCACATGATTTCTGGG
This sequence comes from Erinaceus europaeus, assembly GCF_950295315.1. Lineage (NCBI taxonomy): Eukaryota > Metazoa > Chordata > Mammalia > Eulipotyphla > Erinaceidae > Erinaceus > Erinaceus europaeus. The sequence goes on from NC_080164.1 coordinate 20,637,465, forward strand.
AAAAGACATGGGAAATTGTTACAAAAGAAAGTGGTGTAACTCAAGACACTATAAAACATTTGTTGAGGGGGCAGGTGGTGGCACATCTGGTTGAATGCACAGGTGACAATGCACAGGGACCTGGGTTCAAGCCTCTAGTCCCCACCTACACGGGAAAAGCTTCTTGAGTGGTGAAGCAGGTGTGCAGGTGTCTCTCTGTCTCTCTCCCTTTCTATCTCTCCATCCCTCTCTATTTTTTACTATCTCCAATAAAGATAATAAAAAAATTTTAATTTTTATATTTATTTTCCCTTTTGTTTCCCTTGTTTTTTATTGTTGTTGTAGTAGTTATTGTTGTTGTTATTGATGTCGTTGTTGTTAGATAGGACAGAGAGAAATGGAGAGAGGAGGGGAAGACAGAGAAGGGGAAAGATAGACACCTGCAGACCTGCTTCACCGCCTGTGAAGCGACTCCCCTGCAGGTGGGGAGCTGGGGGCTCGAACTGGGATCCTTACGCCGGTCCTTGCGCTTTGTGCCACGTGCGCTTAACCCGCTGTGCTACCGCCCGACTCCCAATAAAAAAAATTTAATTGTTAACATCTCTGGGGTTGCAATTTAGAATTCTTCACTGTGGTTATGCCCATTTCACAGCCTGCGGGGGTGGAGGCTGAGGTGCAGGGTCTGCTGTGTGACCCGTGTGCATGAACACTTCGACCAGGACCTGCTCGGTTTACCCACACTGAGTTCAAATAAAGAAACTTGCGGGGGTTGGGCGGGAGCGCAGTGGGTTAAGCGCAGGTGGCGCAAAGCGCAAAGCCTACAACTCCCCAACTGAAGGGGAGTCGCTTCACAGGCGGTGAAGCAGGTCTGCAGGTGTCTGTCTTTCTCTCCTCCTCTCTTTCATCCCCTCCTCTCTCCATTCCCCTCTGTCCTAGCCAACAATGACATCAATAATAACAACAACAACAATAATAATAATAACTACAGCAATAAAACAAGGGCAACAAAAGGGAAAATAAATATTTTTAAAAGAAACTTCCACCATTTCATTTTATATGGTGTAGATCATACTCCTTGTGCATTCAAAGTGAACTTGGAGGTGTCTGCATGCCACTAGCATCTCTCAGAGCCACCCCTCTGTAGGTCTTCAGCCTCTCTACATGTCTCTTCAGGGCCTTACCGTACCAGCTTCTCCAGCTCAGCTCTTTCCTTACCACTTTAGCAGGTAACTCACAGATTATAGACAACCCCTGTATAACCCTCCCCATGAATGGGGGCAGAAGAAAAGGATAAAGTGGTTGTTTTTTTTTTAACAAAAAGGCAGACTTGAATTCAAAGTCTAACTCCATTACTTATACCACTACATATGTACTGTGTATGGTATGCTGCCTAATCCTTCTAAGCTTCTTTCTTTTTACAACCTACAGAGTCAGGATAATAGTAGCTTTTGCACAGAGTTGTTGGAGAGGTCAAAAGAATTATTCAACTACTTAGCACGATACCTGGCACTTTATACCTCAAGAACCATCCCCATAGTCCTCCCCTGCATGTATCCTTGTACAAACATGATCCCCAGACCAATGTGGACACTCTCTTTATTTCTTCCTTTCTTTCTTATTTTCATTTGTTTAGGAGGTAGAAATGGTACCAGAGGTCAGACCCAGGGCATCATACATGCAAGGCATGTGCTCCACCACTGAGTTTGTTTCTAAATGCTTCACACGTGGGCTATCCTTTCCTCACCACTGCAGGAAGGAATGAACATTTCCTGGCACTGTCTCCTAATTGTCTCTTTTTTTTTTTTTTCTTTCAGGGTTATTGCTGGGGCTCAGTACCAGCACCGCGAATCCACTGCTCCTGGTGTCTTTTTTTTTTTTCCTTTTGTAACCCATGTTTTTTTTTTAATCATTGTTGTGGTTATTATTGTTATTGCTGTCGTTGTTGGATAGTGTCAACCCGGCTTTGACCTAGCACGTAATGATTGGGCCCTCCTCAATCGCTATCGAACAGGCCATGGCCGGTGCGCCGCTATGTTCCATCGCTGGGGAGCCAGAGACGACCTGAACTGCCCCTGCGGCTCCAGACAGACTATGACCCACATAGTCAACGACTGCCACCTCTCCAGATTCAGAGGAGGTCTCGAAACTTTGCATCAGGCTCAACCTGACGCTGTTGACTGGCTACGGAAGAAGGGCAAACGCTAGAAGAAGAAGTTGTTGGATAGGACAGAAAGAGAACTAGAGAGTGGAGGGGGTGAGAAAGACACCTGCAGACCTGCTTCACTGCCTGTGAAGTGACTCTCCTGCAGGTGGGGAGTTGGGGCCTCTAACCAGCATCCTTGCTCCAGTCCTTGTGCTTTATGCCATGTGTGCTTACACCGCTGCACTAGGCCCCTCATTGCCTCTTCATACAATCACCCTGGGATCAAGCCCTCTTTCTAGAGACTCAATGATGTCAGATGACTTCCTCAAGGACACACAGCTCCTTTGAGAAAGAGCTCCAAAATCTACTTTTTATGTATCCATATCATTCTCCTTCGAAAGGGTGTGTGTGTGTGTGTGTGTGTGTGTGTGTGTGTGTGTGTCACAATCACACACTAGTTACAATGATTATACAACATCGGGAAAATAAAGTCATCCTCCAGGAAGAGCGGTTTATCTTCTTTCCCAATGACTGTCCTTGAGCCTCCTTCTCTCATCTGAGTTTCCCTCTCACTCCACAGGGTGGCAGTATGCAGCAAAGTTAGCCATCAAGAAGCAGTTTAACTGGAATATCTGAGGGCCTCAACCCCCCAGCCTTATTTAAGCACCTGTGAAGAAGACACTCACTCACCCTGAAAGACACTGGGAGGACATGAGTATCACGAGAAAGGTATTCTACTCCCCTCACCTCCAAGGATAAAAGGGTTCATCTCATACTTTCTTCCTACGTTACAAGAACAATCAGAAAGAAAACAAGAGCGAAAATGGGATAAGAAACAAAGGAAAGAAGGGAAAGAAAGACACAGATAATAAGAAACAGGGCCAGGGTTGATGGTCAAAGAAATAAAGAGGAGGGAGTTGGGCGGTAGCGCAGCGGGTTAAGCGCAAATGGCGCAAAGGGCAAGCAAGGACCAGCATAAGGATCCTGGTTTGAGCTCCCAGCTCCCCACCTGCAGGGGAGTCGCTTCACAGGTGGTGAAGCAGGTCTGCAGGTGTCTATCTTTCTCTTCCCCTCTCTGTCTTCCCCTCCTCTCTCCGTTACTCTCTGTCCTATCTAACAATGACGATAATAATAATATCTACAACAATGGTAAAAACAACAAGGGCAACAAAAGGGAAAATAAATAAATAAAAAGAAGGAAAGAGGAAAGAATGTTCTGAATAAAGTCATCCTACATGTCTAGTACCACAGACAGGATCATGTAGGGAGTCAGGATCAGAGTGAGCTGCTGCAGTAGTCAGATATCATAGCTCTTAATGCCTAAACAAAGGAAATAGAATAGCAAGGGAAAAAACAGCAATGCCAGCACACATCAACAAGTAACAGACACCATGAAATCAGGGGGTCTCCAACAGGCAGGTAGTCAGGTGGGGGCTTAGACAAAAGCACTCAGCTTCAAACAAATACCAAGAAAAAAACTTGCAACCTCACCCATAAAGGCCCAAGTGTCTGTTTTTGCCAGGCTGTAAAGAGCTTCCCCCCTCCACACACACACACACACACACACACACACACACACACACACACAAAATAGCTCCCTTCTTCCATTTAAATACAAACTAGTGTGTTCTCAGAGAGTCAGAGTGGCAAACTTGGGATTTTATTCTTGCTGGGCAGAAATAAACACTCAGGACCACATGGCATGGTTGGTGGAGACCACATGGGGACCCAGTGATGACAGGGCTCCCCTCCCATCCCAGCAGGGGTAAAGGATCAGAGACTACCTAACAGGTAGCTGGGACTTCCACCTCCACTCAGTGAGAACAGCCACACACACGATGGTGACATGGAGACCACACGGAAAGCCTTAACTCCCGCCACTGTCCAGCAGTAAGGAGTCTCCCCCAGCCCCTCAACCTAGGCCAGGAAGAGAACCTGATCTACACGCCCTCCAAAGCAGCAATGTAGTCTCACTTTCCTGCTCCAAAGCCATGATGAAGAAGACCCACTGAAAAACCAGAGTGCCAGAGTGTCCTAGCATGATTCACAAAATACTTGTTTTCATCAAAAATGTTCTTGATATGCTAAGAGCCAGGAGGGCCTCCTCTTGAGAAAAGACAGTCCTTCTTTAGCTGAGCCTGGTGAGCATGATCTCACTCACAGGCGGGAAACAAGAACAGAAAGGGAAAGACTCAGGGTAAAACTTGGAATGGGTTTGGTGTATTGCATCAAAAGCACAGGACACTGGGGGAAGGAGGACTGGGGTGGGAGTGGGGGTTGCCTGTTGCATGATAATGGAAAAGGACCTAAGTGAGAGTATTTTGCAGACACCTATCAGGGTGAGATGAGAAACTGTACCCATGTGTACAACTGTGCTGTAAACCATTCACCCCAATAAAATGAAAAAAAAAAAAAAAGAGCCCACTTGCAAAAAAGTCACTGTTCCTATCCTTTATTGTGTGTGCACAGTAGCAGAGAGAAAGCATGGTTTTCGTCTATACGCTAATTTTACACACCTGTCTACCAGTTAAATTGGCACCTGTGACAGTTGATCGCCTTAGTCTAAAAGACTTTGGCTTCATTTAGAGTTTAAAAAATAAATAGATAGGGGGCCAGGTGGTGGCATACTTGGTTAAGTGCACAAACTGCAGTATGCAAAGACCCAGGTTTAAGCCCCTGGTCCCCACCTGCAGGGAGGGAAGCTTCACAAGTGATGGAACAGGGCTACAGGTATCTTTCTGTCTCTCTTCCTCTCTATCACCCCCTTTCATCTCAATTTTGGCTGTCTCTATCCAATAAGTAAATAAAGTTTATTTAAAATAATCATTAATTGATTAATTAAATAAGACAACCTACATAGAAATGCTTCCCTTCTGGAAAAAAAAAAAATTAAAGTGACTGTGACCTAATCTCATCTAGACTTTCTCCTAGTCATTAGCCTATGACACAACTTTGATTAAATTATTAAGTATCTTATCTGCTTCCCTGCCTGAAAAATAATACCTATTCCCTCACAGCAACACAGCATCCAAAAGACCAAAACGTGACATTTATTTTAATGTAGTCTCGCTCACACAAATACACATTCATGACTTCAGGTGAGTACAAGCAGATACATTTTCTTTTTTAAATTTTTTATCTTTATTGATTTATTGGATAAGGACAGCCAGAAATATAGAAGAGGGGGGAGATAAAGAAGGAGAGAATCAGAGATACACCTAGAACCCTGCTTCACCACTCGCAAAGCTTTCTTCCTGCAGGTGGGGACTGGGGGCTTGAACCTGGGTCCTTGTGCACCATAACATGTGCACTCAGCCAGGTCTGCCACCAGCCAGTTCCAAGCAGATATATTGTCAAAAAACACAATCGTTGCCTAATTTATATGGTACACAATTAAAAACAGAGTAATTCAAGGAGAACCCAGGCATAAAATTAAACTCGGAGTTAGAAAGTTCTGGCTTGCCAATTTCCATTTCTAACCAAGTCAACCTCTGAGAAAAAAAAAACACTTTCTATGTTTTTATCTCCTCGTCTATAAGATGAGGAAAATCACCATTCTCTAATTTTCTCCAAAAGTTCATGTTTCAAAGGAAGGATATACATGAAAATGTGAGGTCAAGAAAATGCGGTGAGGCTCACATGTGAACATGATTGAGGACCTGGGTTCAAGTCCCCAGTTCCCACCTATAGGTGGGAGGCTTCACTAGCAGTGAAGCAGGGCTACACGTGTCTCTCTCACTCTATCCCCTGTTTCTCCATTTCTTTCTATTTTTTTTCTTTTTAGGGAAGAAGGAAAGGAAAGGGCTATAGAAAATAGTGAAGTGATCACACAGGCACTGAGCCCTGAGCCCAAGCAAAACAATATATATGTGAGGGAGAGTGTGGGTTGTCTCGGGAGACCAGGGTGGCCCCTGAGTGTCCTAGGGGGCCCCTGGTGACAAGGATGACATGTGTGGAGAGGAAGGAAGCACACACAACCAGCTCCTGGAGAAGCCTCATGGGCAATTCACTTATTAAGGGATACAAGCAAGTAGATATACCCAAGGTTCAGAAAGAAGGTTGAGGTAATCATTAATCTACACACAATGCATAGTTACATCTTGACCCTACCAAGTATTTGATCACAACTGTAAAGTTACCACATAAGGTCTGGTCATGAGCTCACAATGCCTAGGGAGGCTTTTTTCTCTATAAGTGAATTACAAGAACCTCAGGGCAGGTGGGAAGGGAGCAGTTTGAGCAAAGCCAGGATATTTGCTGTGGGTTTCAAGTTGGCCATACACAGTAATTCATGGCTTTTGTTCAGAAGGGATGGGGGAGCATGTACAGGAAGGTGCCCCATCTGGAAAAGCCCATCCATCATAAGTTCATGAGGTCAGGAGGGACCTGCCTAACGTCTCTCTCCCTGAGGAGGGAGGGGACTCAGGGTCAACCCGCTCAGATTCTCGTGGAAATAGTGGTTGGATTTCCCAGACAGTTAGCCCTTTCCCCACAGGAGAGGAGGGAAAAGGGAGAGATGGAAAAAAATAAATGATGTTATTATTATTCCACTTCCTCACTTGTTATCTCAGGTCTCAGTAGAAAACTTGCCTTGGGAGTCGGGCAGTAGTGCATAGGTTAAATGCACATAATATGAAGCTCAAGGACCTGAACAAGGATCCTGGTTGGAGCCCCTGGTTCCCCACCTTTAGGGGGGATGCTTCACAGTGGTGAAGCAGGTCTGCAGTTGTCTATCTTTATCTCTCCCTCTCTATGTACCCTCCCCTTTCAATTGCTCTCTGTCCTATCAAAGAAAAGAAGAGAAGAGAAGAGAGGAAAGGAGAGGAGAGGAGAGGAGAGGAGAGGAGAGGAGAGGAGAGGAGAGGAGAGGAGAAAAGGAAATAAAAGAAAAAATGGAGACAGGGAGAGGTGGATTCTGGTGCCTCCACTGAGCTCCAATGATAACCCTGGTGGCAATAAAAAGCAAACAAATGGGGGGCTGTGCAGTAGCTCAGTGAGTTAAGCGCACATGGCACAAAGCCCAAGGGCCAGCATAAGGATCCTAGTTTGAGCCCTCGGCTCCCTACCTGCAGGGGGGTCGCTTCACAGATAGTGAAGCAGGTCTGCAGGTGTCTATCTTTCTCTCCCCCTTTCTGTCTTCCCCTCCTCTTTCAATTTCTCTCTGTCCTATCCAACAACTTCTTTTTTTTTCTAACCTTTTGTTATTGCGGAATTAATGTTTTACATTCAACAGTAAATACAATAGTTAGTACATGCATAACATTCCCCAGTTTCCCATATAACAATACAACCCCCACTAGGTCCTCTGAATCCTTCTTGAACCTGTATTCTCCCCCCACCCACCCCAGAGTCTTTTACTTTGGTGCAATACGCCAATTCTATTTCAGGTTCTACTTGTTTTTTCTTTTCTGATCTTGTTTTTCAACTTCTGTCTGAGTGAGATCATCCCATATTCATCCAACAACAACAACTTGTATAATAACAATACCAACTACGACAAGGGCAACAAAATGGGAAAAATAGCTTCTAGGAGCGGTGGATTTGTAGTGCAGGCACTTAGTACCAGCGATAACCCTGGAGGCCAAAATTAAAAAATAAAATCATGCACAAACTATTGTATCTACTGTTGACTGTAAAATAAATAAATAAACAAAAAATCTTCCCTGCCTGATGCACCAAGGGTCCCAGGTTCAGTCCTCAGCACCGCCAAAAGCCAAAAGTGAGCAGTACTCTGGTAAGAAAAAAGAAGGGGGGAGAAAGGAACAAAGACAGGGAAGACAGCACAGTGTTAGAGCTACCCCAGTACCTGTGGCACTCACATGTGGTGTCAAGGTTTGACCTTGAGCCTCATGCACGGAAAGGCAGGCACCCAACCCAGTGAGCTTGTCTCTTTACCATAGTACTATCCAGCCTATCTTAGCTGAAACTTGAGGGTGCCCGTATCTAGTTAGTGATTTAGGGCTGCAGGCATTCTGGCTAAGTGGAGAGTTGAGTAATGGGTAACGGTTAGTCACAGTGGCCCAGAGCAGGGTAATGACATCTCTGGGGAAGTTTTGCCCCTCAACCACCGGGAGCTGATTTGAGGCCCCTCTGAGCTGGAGCAGGTGATCGATCATGAGACTTCTTGGCACTCAGGTAGGAAGCTAAGCTTCCCCTCTGACAGTTAGTTCATAAACCAACACAAAATAAATAGGAGGCAAACACCTGGTAGAACCTCACCTTAGGAGTTAAGAGACTGAATTCCTGCAATAGGAAACAGGAGGACTGGCATTTGTCCCCCTTCCTTTAGCATGGCTAAGGAAGGGACGAGACTGCAAAGGCCTGTTCAGAAACGGGCAGAGAAGGAGACTGAGACAGGCAGGCAGCTTGTTCAGTAGCACTTCTCAGAGCTTCTTTATGCTTGGCCCACCACTGGATGGCAAGGACATGGCAGTGAGCTTGGCACTGAGGGTCCCTGCCTCCTGGGGGCTGATAGCCACAAGAGAAGGGAATGTTTTCATGTCACTCATGGCACTGCTTTGCCACACGTGTCCCAGGTTCCAACCTGGTCCCTGTCACACTGAAAGAATCTTTGGTACTGTGGCCTCTTCCACTCTTGTTCTGCCTCTCTGTCAGTAGCAAAGAAAAAAAAGAGGGGGGTTGGTATAGGTATATCAAAATTGATGGAGGCAACTTCAAGTGCCATGGAGTCCATGTTTCAGGCCAAATCAGATCCATCTTCTATTTTGGTCTCAACCTCCCCATGTTGCACTCTTTCTGCAAAACACAACTGAAAATGCCAGTTTCCTGGCTCAGCGTAAGAGTACAAGGCTCTCTTCAACAAGTGGTGTTGGAAACAATGGGTTGAAACACGCAGAAGAATGAAACTGAATCACTGTATTTCACCAAATACAAAAGTAAATTCCAAGTGGATCAAGAACTTGGATGTTAGACCACAAACTATCAAATACTTAGAGGAAAATATTGGCAGAACTCTTTTCCGCATAAATTTTAAAGACATCTTCAATGAAACGAATCCAATTACAAAGAAGACTAAGGCAAGTATAAACCTATGGAACTACATCAAATTAAAAAGCTTCTTCACAGCAAAAGAAACCACTACCCAAACCAAGAGACCCCTCACAGAATGGGAGAAGATCTTTACATGCCATACATCAGATAAGAGTTTAATAACCAACATACATAAAGAGCTTGCCAGACTCAACAGCAAGACAACAAATAACGCCATCCAAAAATGGGGGGAGGACATGGACAGAATATTCACCACAGAAGAGATCCAAAAGGCCGAGAAACACATGAAAAAATGCTCCAAGTCTCTGATTGTCAGAGAAATGCAAATCAAGACAACAATGAGATATCACTTCACTCCTGTGAGAATATCATACATCATACATACAGCAGCAAATGCTGGAGAGGGTGTGGGGTCAAAGGAACCCTCCTGCCCTGCTGGTGGGAATGTCAATTGGTCCAGCCTCTGTGGAGAACAGTCTGGAGAACTCTCAGAAGGCTAGAAATGGACCTATCCTATGAGCCTGCAATTCCTCTCCTGGGGTATATCCTAAGGAACCCAACACATCCATCCAAAAAGATCTGTGTACACATATGTTCTTGGCAGCACAATTTGTAATAGCCAAAACCTGGAAGCAACCCAGGTGTCCAACAACAGATGAGTGGCTGAGCAAGTTGTGGTCTATATACACAATGGAATATTACTCAGCTGTAAAAAATGGTGACTTCACCGTTTTCAGCCGATCTTGGATGGACCTTGAAAAAATCATGTTGAGTGAAATAAGTCAGAAACAGAAGGATGAATATGGGATGATCTCACTCTCAGACAGAAGTTGAAAAACAAGATCAGAAACGAAAATACAAGTAGAACCTGAAATGGAATTGGTGTATTGCACCAAAGTAAAAGACCCTGGGGTGGGTAGGTGGGGAGAATACAGGTCCGTGAAGGATGATAAATGACATAGTGGAGGTTGTATTGTTAAATGGGAAACTGGGGAATGTTATGCATGTACAAACTATTATATTTACTGTTGAATGTAAAACATTAATTCCCCAATAAAGAAATAAATTTTAAAAAAAAGAGTACAAGGCAAACACGTTTGATCCCCAGTGACTCTCTCCTCTCTCATTCATTCTCTCTTTCCTAGATAAATTTTAGAAATGAAATTTGAAAGACACCTCATTAGTCTGAGGAGACTCACAGGGCTAATGCAAACACTCCTTATCTTGACTGTGGTCACAGTTCTATACTACCCTATGTCTCTGCCTTGCCCTTCCCTCAAATTTCTGTCCTGTCAAGGAAAAATAGGGGGAGGGGAGTAGTGGATTTAGCATGCAGCCACCAAGTCTCAGTAGTAACCCTGATGACAATAGTAAAAAAATAATAACAAAATTTTAAAAGTAGTGGTCAGGCAGTAGCACAGTGGGTTAAGCGCACATAGCCCTTGGCTCCCCACCTGCATGGGGGTTGCTTCATGAGCCATGAAATAGGTCTGCGGGGGTCTATCTTTCTATCCCCTTTTATTTCTTCCCCTCCTCTCTCAATTTCTCTCTGTTCTATGCAACAACAATAATAATAACAATGACAACAATAAACAACAAGGGCAGTAAGGGAAAAAAATAAAATCCAGGAGCAGTGGATTTGTAGTGCAGGCACTGAGCCCCAGCAATAACTCTGGAGGCAAAAAAATAAAATAAACAAAATTTTAAGTTATATATTTTATAAGAGTCGGGCAGTAGCGCAGCAGGTTAAGCGCATGTGGTGCAAAGCACAAGGACCGGCTTAAGGACCCCGGTTCTAGCCCCCGGCTCCCCACCTGCAGGGGAGTCACTTCACAGGTGGAGAAGCAGGTCTGCAGGTGTCTGTCTTTCTCTCCCCCTCTGTCTTCCCCTCCTCTCTCCATTTCTCTCTGTCCTATCCAACAACGACGACATCAATAATAACTACAACAATAAAACATCAAGGGTAACAAAAGGGAATAAATAAATATTTTAAAAAAAAAAGAATGAATGAAAACTTCCAGAAACCATCCCAAACCACTGAATCTGCAGGGATGGAGCCCTGGAGTCCTGTTTTAACTAGCTCTCAGAGAATCCATTTGCAAGTTAAATTTATATGAATTCACTCTGCATCTAGGGCTGTCTACTTCTTCCCTTGCCTTACCTACTGTTCTGGTCCCAGGATGATTCAGTGGCAAGGAACCTAAGGACCTATCCCTCTCCACCGTCTCACTCAGTTGACTGCATCCCACGTGTGAATGATGTTTCCCAGGAAGTAGGTGAGGAGGTGAGGATGACAGAGACACTGCATGTCAGTCCTCTTCCCACAGGATTATGGGTGGAAACTGCTCATTGTTAATCATGTATTTTCTCTGCAGCATTTGCTGTACCCTATGGCTAGGTGTTGACTCAGTTCCTGTCCTCAAGGTAATTATGTTTAGCTTTGAAAAACCAATATATATATAGCAGAATTGAATAGTGTACACTTATGAAGTTCATGTCAGAAGCAAATGACCAACATAGCCATGCACCCATGCAGTTGGTCACCATGTGGAGTGTCTTATTCCCTGTCCTCATATGTGGCTACAACATCCTCCAGATTCCAATTTCTGAGCATTCAAGCAATGTTTCCCAGGCTGCCTTTCACATCTGTCAACCGCACAAAATTCTCTACATCCACATGTCCCAATTTTGAGTTCATAAATACAGTCTCTATAGATAGGTTTCTAGTAAAAGGGGAGATAAACTGTCTTCCAGTGGTGGAGCCAAGGGACTTCTGCAAGCATGGCCAAGGAATAGCATCAGCTGCATTTTGTTGTCTCCCTGATCCACTAGGAATAGCAAAGAGAATCACCTGAGAACACAACAAGGTAAGATTAGGATCACTTCAGGAATCCACCAAGCCATGGATGAGTGCAAACATATGCGGTTCATGGACAGATAGGGGTTTAAGGAGAGGTTCCTGGGGCTAAAAGTCCATACCTACTCGGGAGCGGCTGGTACCAGTCCAGCAGTCTGCCTATTGAAGCACCACCCCTGATCTGAGTTTTATCAACAAAAAGACTGCTGAAGCCTCACCAATTTACAACTGTGGGTCTCAATTGCTGTTGACCCTCAGGGGCTGGGGCAGCAGCAAAGAAGCCCTACATTGGCATGGAGGGAGGGCTGAGGGGGTGGCAGAGAGCTGGCCAGGTGACTCAGGAGAAAATCTACACTCCTGGTGGTCAGGAGGTGTGACTATATAGTAGGAGCCTTTTCAAATTATTCTCATGACAAATTAGGGAAAAGGGTGAATGATTTCCTCAGAAATCAGAATTTATTTAGAAACACAGGGCCACAGAGAATTTATTCAGAAACGCAGAGCACTGCTTAACTCCACTCTAGCTGGGGGTGGAGTGGTGATTGGGCCCAGGGAATTTGGACCCTTGGGGCATGGGAGTCTATTTGCATAACCACTGTGCTATATATCCCCCACTCTGTTTTATCTCTTGATCATGAGTGAGTGATTAAGATAAAAAATCTGTTGTAAATTAACTTAATAAGAGGTTTTGGTGTTTGGGTCTGTTTGCGAAAGTAAAAGGATTCATAGTGAGAGCTGGGAACTGGTTTAAATAATACACGGTTTACTAGGGTGAAACAGGTAAAAGGCAAAATAAGCACTTACCATCAAGGGTTAAGTGTACGCTAGGTCTATAAAGTCTGAATATGGTTATCAAGGTTTAGTCCCATAAGATATAACAATTATCAGCTCTGGTAAAGTTTGCTCATGGCTGTAGAGGGGTCTAAAAGTTTACCGGCTAGCAGAGTCACACGTGTTCAGTTCCCAGGAGAAGTAGACATGGCAGATGGATGCCTGGAGCACCACCCCTGAAATGCTTCTGACCAGAAGAAGCCGCAGGCCAAGAGAGTCACGTGCTCAAAGTCCCGTGCTTTTATACAGTCCCTTCTCTGAAGCACCTCCCCAGGGTGAGGTCCTTTGTATGCTAATAGTCCCAAACTCCTGCTGGGGTCACCACAAAAATCTACTTAGTTAAAAAGTCCTCAGGCAGGGACTTTTAACTTTTAACCTGGTGCAGCAGGTTAAGCACACATGGCGCAAAGCACAAGGACTGGCATAAGGATCCTGGTTCGAGCCCCCGGCTCCCCACCCTGCAGGGGAGTCGCTTCACAGGCGGTAAAGCAAGTCTGCAGGTGTCTTTCTCTCCCCTTCTCTGTCTTCCCCTCTTCTCTCCATTTCTCTCTGTCCTATCCAACAACAACGACATCAATAACCACAACAAGGGCAGCAAAAGGGAAAATAAATTTTAAAAAGTAGGGCGGGGGAAACAGCATAATGGTTATGCAAACAGACTCTCATGTCTGAGGCTCCTAAGTCCCAGGTTCAATCCTCCACTCCACCACAAGCCAGAGCTGAGCAGTGCTCTGTTGTTTCTATGTGTGTGTCTCTCTCTGCATCTCTCTCAAAAATAAAATTAATTAAAAAAAAAAAGTCCTCAGGTTTCCATAGCCTACAGGGAAAATAAAGAACATAAGAGGGTTTAGCAGCTACTGTGCTTCACCTCAGGGATTGAGATAACATTGAAACAACTGTTAATTTCCACAGTTGTGAACTCTTATTTAAGTACCTTTCTTAGACACAAGTCAATCCAGTGGTGGAACCAAGAAAGAATTTTTCAGAGGGTGTAAAATGAAGGAAGAGCTGGGTCAGAAGAGCAGGATTTAGTTTGTGGGAGCAAAAGGAGCTAGGGGCTCAGGGGACAGGCAGGCTGGGGGAGAAAGACCTATGTGACCTGGGGATTCTGTGAGACAAAAGTCAGAGAGAAGAGGTTGTGAGAAAATATGAGAGAGTGAGTTACATTAATTTTTCCATTTCAGTAGTTCCAGTTGAAAAGAGCTTATTAGCCATAGAATAAAGACAGGCAGTAAGCTAGTCCCTCAGGAACTGCCTAGGCTGGCTGGCTGCTCCCTAATACCCTAGCCTAATGTACTAAAGTGACATTGCAAAATATAGGTTTGTGTGACAGTTTGAAATTGACCCGCTATATTTGCTTCTGTAATACCTGCTTGTGCTTAGATATAGATTGGCGCCATAAGGTACAGTTTAGAATGTATACCTTAGATAAGGGTGTGGAATGTACCTTTGGCTTACACAAGAATGCCCCTCTGCCTCCGTAGATAAGACTGACTACACCCATCCCAGAGTGCTATAAAAATCCTTGGTTTGGAGAGCTAGAGGTCCCCAAGCAACGGTGGCCACTCTGGCATTCTGGCTTGTGAACCTCTCAGCTGAGACCCCCCACCCCCTGTGTCTACCTCTCAGCTGAGACCCCCTGTGTGTCTTTGTCTGTGTAAGTTTGTATTACTCGCTATTCTATGTGCTTGTGTGAATAAATGCTTCAACGTCGTCAATTTTCTGTGTCAGCCTCCATTTGTGATAGGGTTTGGTCAGTAGCAACTTAACAAGCTGAGAAGGTTGCATTTGGACCAACCTCTCCATGGTGTTGCTTGGGCATCCTCATGGCATGGTGGCCAGGCTATCTTTAATTACACAGCCTCAGATGTCATAAAGCACTACTTCCACCATGGTCTCAAACTTCTCTCAATTCAAAGTGAGGGACTGTACACCCCACTGCTCAATAGGAAGAGCAAAAGTATCACCTCTCAAAAGTAACTAATGGGGGTGAGGGGACTGGTGGCGGTGCACCTGACTAAACACATGTATTGCCATGCACAAAGACCTAGGTTCAAGTCCCCAGTCCCCATGTGCAGGGGGGGAGGTTTCATGAGTAGTAAAGCAGTACTGTAGGTCTCTCTCTCTCCCTCTCAATTTCTTTCTGTTTTATCAAATTAAATAAATAAATTCTTAATTTCTTTATTGAGGGATTAATGTTTTACAGTTGACAGTAATACATTAAGTTTTAAAAGATTTTTAAGTAACTAAGAGTCCAAAAGATACCATGAACAGGGGGCCGGGTGGTAGCGCAGTGGGTTAAGTGCACATGGCACAAAGCACAAGGACTGGTGTAAGGATCCCGGTTTGAGCTCCCAGCTCCTCACCTGCAAGGAGATCACTTCACAAGTGGTGAAGCAGGTCCGCAGGTTTCTGCCTGTTTTTCTCTCCCCTTCTCTTTCTTCCCATCCTCTCTCAATTTCTCTCTGTCCTATTCAAAAACAATGATAATAATAATAACAACAACAACAATAAACAACAAGCAGCAGCAAAAGGAAAAAAATAGCCTCCAGGAGCAGTGGATTTGTAGTGCAGGCAATGAATATGAATCCCGGCAATAATCCTGGGGGCAGCAAAAAAAAAAAAAAAAAAAAAGATACCATGAACATCTTTGAAATATACAACCCACCACACCCTATAACCTGGGTTATCAGACTGCCTTAACTTCTGCATGATGAAATATCCCAGAGAAGAACCTTGACTGACCCAGCCTTGGTCAGTGCTCACTTCAAGTGACCAAAAGAGTAAAGGACGGTGACAAGCCCAACTCACATGTACCTTCTGTGTCTATCTAGAAAGAACAGACCAAAGGACATGTGTCCATGTGTCCATGTGTCCAGTATTAAATAGGAAGTCGTGAGTTCAGGGTATTTTAGATGCCAGAGTCTCAGCTAAAGCAAGATTCTTAGTTTGTGGTCTGAATTCTTACTGGTGGGAAATAGTCTCAGAAATGTAAAGTTACGGCTATTTATAGCTAAATATCTGTGCCTCCCCCTAATTTATGTTAAGATTGATGACCAAAGTGGTGGCATTAGAAGGTGTGGGATCTTTAGAAGGTAAGCATGTCATGAAGGTGGAGCCCTCCTGAATGGGGTCAAGTGCTCCCTTGGAAAGAAGCCAGAGTTAGGGGGCTGAGTGGTAGCACAGTGGGTTGAGCACACAGACCAGTGTAAGGATCCCAGTTGAAGCCCCTGGCTCCCCATCTGCAGGGGTTGCTTCATGGGCGGTGAAACAGGTCTGTAGGTATCTTCCCTCTCCCTCTCTGCCTTCCCCTCCTCTCTCCATTTCTCTCTGTCCTATCCAACAACAACAATAGCAATGGCAACAATGACAATAACAAAAGCAATGACAACAAGGGCAACAAAATGGGAAAAATGGCCTCCAGGAACAGTGGATTCCTAGTGCAGGGACTGGGCCACGATGATAACCCTGGAGGCAAAAAAGAAAGAAAGAAAAAGAAAGAATCCAGAGTTGCCAAGGAGATTGTGCAGTGGCAAAAGGCAGTGCTTGCAGACATGAGATTTCAAATTCAATCCCTGGCATTGCCAGAGTGACATTCCCTTCCCCCCACCTTACCCCCCCCACACACTAACATAAATAAATCTTTAAGACAAAAGAAAGAGGGAAAGAAGAAAGGAATGGAAGGAAGGAGTCAGAGAGGCCCAGAGGCCAGAAGTCAGCTTACTTGGCTCAGTATTAGCTCACCATATTGATTTTTTTTTTAATTTTTTATATTTATTCCCTTTTGTTGCCCTAGTTGTTTTATTGTTGTTGTTGATGATGTCGTTGTTATTGGATAGAACAGAAAGAAACGGAGAGAGAAGGAGAAGACAGAGGAGGAGAGAAAGATAGACACCTGCAGACCTGCTTCACCGCCTATGAAGTGACTCCCCTGCAGGTGGGGAGCCGGGGGCTCAAACTGGGATCCTTACGCCGATTCTTGCTTGGTGCCACGTGCACTTAACCAACCCACTGCGCTACAGTCCGACTCCCAGCTCTCCATATTGATTAACTCCACTGTTTGTTGGTGCTCTCATCTCTTTATCTGTCTTGTCCTTTCTTTCTTATAAAATATATATATAAATAAAACTTACAATATTCTATGAGCAGAATCAAAGGAATCACCATTCAAGGAAGTCCTGGGGTATTCCTGTGGACAGCTGGGGTTCTCCCCTGACCACTGGGCTGAGGGCCCAGCCCAGTCCTCACTCTGGGTTAAGGAGTCTGGCTTATGAAGGGCAGTGAGTCCAGTCTGGACTAAGGGTCTGTAACTCATCTGTGAGCCCCATATGCTCAGAGTCAGTGTTTACTGGCAGACCCACTGCAAACCCACAGGGCTCACTCAAGGCACTGCCTCTCTCCCCTCACCTCTCTGCCCCCATCCCTCCTTGCCGGCTCCAACCCCACAGTGCTCTGCTTTCAGAATATAAATCCCACAGTGCTCTGCTTTCAGAATATAAATTTAGCTCCTGGAAGGAGGGTACACAAGGCTCTTATCAGCTGTGCTCTCTGCAGGTGGCATGAGTCCAGGGATGCCTCCTCTCAGACCTCCTCCAGCTGGTCAGCTAAGCTTGTTGGTGCCTACTCAGAGGGGGAACCAGAGCTGTTACTAATCCCCCCAGAAGATGCACTCTGGTCCCTGTGTCTGGCTTCTGTAAGTCCAACCAGCCTCCTGTGTCCACTTCACTCACAACGGAGAAGCTCTCTGGCTCCACTGCTGGTAGTTCTGCAGTCAGACACAGCAACTTTCTGCACTCCAGCCCCACTCCACCCCCCATGAATTCCCTGAGCTTGAAGGATTTTAAGGTCAATCTGATATTTTTGACCACTTGCTATTTCAGACTAATCTTCTTACTCCAGTATGCCCAATCAGCATATACATTTCCCTCCTTCCTCTCTTAATCCTCCAGCCCCTGGTGTCCCTACAGGGCTGGGGAGACCCCCCCCCCAAGGCCTGCTGAGTGACAACTGCGTTTTCTTTAAACAAAGGGAGAGATCGCCATCTGGTGTCTATGAGAGGAAGTGCGGGCATGCAAGCGTACTGCACCTGGCCATTTCTGGGAAGCTAGGGAAAAGTGTACTTCACAGGCTACAAGCCTTAAGATCTAAAGAAATGCGGGGGGTGGAGGGAGATATCATAATGGCTATGCAAACATAGTCTAATGCCTGAGGCTCCAAAGTTCCAAATTCAGTCCCCTGCACCATCAGAAGCCAGAGCTGAGCAGCACTCTGGTTTTTTTTGTTTGTTTGTTTTTGTTTTTGTTTTTAAATGCTGTTTAGGTGAGGAAAATATTCCTTTGTCCTCTTCTGGAGTAGAATGACAACTGAAGGGGCTGGGCGGTGGTGCAATCGGTATATAACACCTGTCACAAATGTGCAGGGACCCAAGTTCAAGCCCCTAATAGCCACCTGCAGAGAGGAAAGCAGTGCTGCAGGTGTCTCTCTCTCTGTCTCTCCCTCTGTCTCCTTCTTTCCTCTTGATATACCTCTGTCTCTATCCAATAAAATACATACATAAATAAGTTAAAATATTTTAAAAGTAAGAATGACTGCCCACCCCAGTTTATTTGGGACTGGGGGCTTTAAGGGATGAAACCAGGTAAGTCCCAGACAAATAGAGACACCTGTGTGAGAAGGTGAATTCACTCTGAAAGTGGAAACAGGGGGGGAAATAAAGAAAGGTCCTTCCAGCATCTGCAGCAGGGGTGTAGAGAACTCATTTCATGAAAGAGAAATGTTGCTTTCATAGAAGAGACTTGGTGGGTTGGAGTCAGGTGGAAAAGTCCCACTCAGGGAGCAGAGCAATTACTCCAGCATGAGGCTGAAAGGTCTGGGGTCAGGAGACCAGGCAGAGGTCAGGGGATTCTCCAGGGGTCTCAGGCTGAGGAGTCCCACTTAACAGCATCTGCCCTCTGCTGGGACAAAGGGGTACTGCCTGTGCCTTTGTAGGCTTGGCTGCTCATCTGGCAGGTGCACTGTTTGTCCCTAAGTCCCTAAGACAGCCAGGTTCCATCCCTGGCAGCTGACCCTCCCCAGATGACTTCTCTGTGGGGTTGGATGGGTGAGTTGGGAGACTTCATTCTACTCTTCACAGAGCTTATGCTTTTATGAGGAAGGGGAGAATGACTTTCAAAATGACAGCCCCTGCATTTCACAGGTAGAAAACTGAGGCTAGGGGTGCCAGAAGCTATTTGCCAAAAACCAGGATGGAGACTGGTTCGTTGTTCACACAAGTCCACTGGGAGAGCCTGGGCCCTTTCCCCAGTCTCTGGGTCCACCCAGAGCCCCTCTACCATGCAGAACTTCTCCCAGCTCCTCAGACAAGCCAAAGCCATGCCAACCAACCCAGGACATTTTTTTAAACAAATATCATTTTTTAATTTTTTATTTTTTTAAATTTTCCCTTTTGTTGCCCTTGTCTTTTTATTGTTGTTGTAGTTATTATTGTTGTTGTTATTGATGTCATTGTTGTTGGATAGGACAGAGAGAAATGGAAAGAGGAGGGGAAGCCAGAGAGAGGGAGAGAAAAATAGACACCTGCAGACTTGCTTCACCGCCTATGAAGCAACTCCCCTGCAGGTGGAGAGCCAGAGGCTCAAACCGGGGACATTATTATTATTATTATTATTTATTTCCGCCAGGGTTATCACTGAGGCTTGGTGACTACACAATGATTACACAGCTCCTGACTGCCACTTCTTTCTTTCTCTCTTTCTTTCTTTATCTTTTGTCGTTGTTGAAAGAGACAGAGAGAAATTGAAAGGAAAGGGTGAGATAAAGAGGAAGAGTGCTGGGCTAGCCTGAGGGTGTTTCTTCCCAGGCACGTGCTCTCTGGGTTGGAGAGAATTCGACCGGAGCCAACCTAGGCTGCTGCCTACTCAGCGATGCAGGAGAGGAACCAGGAACTCTTGTGGCTGAGCAGGAATGCAATCCAATGTTTATTGATCAGAAAAGAATCTGCATTTATACTTTCCGGGAAGGAAGTGGCTGGGTGGAAAAAAGGAAGTGACTAGGAGAGGGGGCGGAGTGGAAAAAGAGCTCGAATCAGTGATTAAACCATTGAGGCAGGGCGGGTCTCAGACAAAACAATGATTATGTAAATAGACCACAGTATTAAGCAATTCAGGGGAACCTGGTGTGATGACATGGATAGAAACAGAAGCAGAATTAGCCAAAGGAGAAATGATGACCAAGAGAACAGAAGAGCACTGCTTCATTAATCATGAAGCTTACCCACTGCAGGTGAGGACTAGGGGCTTGAACCCAGGTCCTTGAACATGGTAATGTGTGGACTCAACCAGGTGTGTCACTGTCCGGTGCCCTCAAGATGTTTACTCTTATGGTTCCTTCATACTGCAATGTTCTAGTCCCCCATGCCACCATCACCACTGGCCTCCTTTATCCTCAGAGAGACCCCAGAGAGACCTTTCTTGGGATCAACCACACAGCATGAAATCATCTTATCACCTTCATGTCTGCTGCAGGGAATGAGAAGTTTTCCTTCTACACTCCCAGGCCCTTTGACCAGTCTAGTAATTAAAATGACAGAGCAGATTAACAGGAGAAATATTTGATTATGCATGGGGGTATTTCTCAACCACACAAGAGGTCCTGAAAGATTCAGGTGAGGTGAGCTATAGCTGCCACATGAGAGGCTGGGCCTCCCAAAGGAAGAAGACCATCCACGGGGAGATGAGAGAGGTGTTTGGGCAGCACATGCGCTGGTTGTGAGAAGCAGTGGGGTAGAGAGGGATTCTGGCACGAAGGCCTAGCTAACATCCTCCCCCCGCCCTCACTATGTTCCTGCTCTGTGTAGAGTTCCACTGACAGCTAGCCTAGAGCAGGCCCTGAATCTTGGTTACTGTGAGCACTTAGAGGAGCTGTCTTGAGTCTGCTGAGTCCCCACTGCTTCCTACTTAAAACAGCCCACCTGCCAAAGTGGCAAATTTGGGGCCCAGTCTATGTGGTACTCCATTTCCCCCCACCCCATGCTCAGCTTAGCCACCTTTTGACATGATCCCATGGACTCATTCTCCTTCCCACCTGGTCTGCAAACTCCAAACTTCAGGGGCCTGGGATCTAGTCTGTTTTGTCAATGTTACATCCCCATTCAGGGTGGAGGACCCTTAATAGCTCCATAGTGAATCCATCAAAAAAGGACTTTATAAAAATATTTATTTCCAGGGAGTCCATGTGGTACTAAGCGCAAGGACCAGCATAAGGATCCCGCCCCTAGCTCCCCACCTGCAGGGGAGTCCCTTCACAGGCGGTGAAGCAGTTCTGCAGATGTCTTTCTCTCCCCCTCTCTGTCTTCCTCTCCTCTTTCCATTTCTCTCTGTCCTATCCAACAATGATGACAACAACAATAACTACAACAGTAAATATATATATATACATATACATATATATATTTACTTCCGGAGACAATTACTATCTACAGAATAGCTAATCACAAGGCTGGGTTGGTAGAAAGGTTGTTCAAGGATGAGGAATTTTGCTTATGAACTTAAGTCCAGAGGAGTTTCTTTTCTAACTGTGAAAGAATTCTGGACCACTGGCTGCTTTGGGGCCTGTAAAAGGAAGAAAGAAAGCAATGCTTCACATACAGATGCTCAGAGGGCCAAACTAGAGAGCCTTTATTAAATGCTTTTAAACCACAAAGCAAATTACTCCAGTATTTACTTACTTTCCCTGTCCTATTCAAAATAGAATTCAACTTAGAAAAATCTGATTTAGAAGCGACATTTCAGAAACTCATCTAGGACACAAATAGAGTCGTTTCTACAAACCAGGGCAAAGAACAGACATTGTGTCTATTCTTGGTCCCTGTGAGATTTTTTTTTTTCCCTTTCACACTCAGCCCACAGACATCTGGCTTCACTTTTGAGCAATCTTTTTTTTTTTTGTCTGAGTGTTTATTTTCTTTTGTCAAAGGCTTTTCCCCAATTTATACTCATATGTTCTTGTAAAATTTTTGGAAAATGCAGAAAAGTAGAGAAGCAGTGTCACTTGTAATCCTAACAATCAAGGATTTAAGATGGAAGTTGCAGGTGGCAGTTCTGTTTGGAGCAGAGTGACTGATGATCTACAGAATAAGTGGCTTGAAGCTGCCTAAGACCCAGTGAAGAAGGGGCAGGAGATTGGCCGGGGCAAAACATGCACCAGAGTTCCATGGTGGCTGCTTCTTGGTCCTTTCTCAATTTGGAGCAAGTGAAATTTTCTTTCTTTTTTTTAAGGAAATTTTTTTTACTTATTTATTTATGTAATTTTTTTATTTATAAAAAGGAAACATTGACTAAACCATAGAATAAGAGGGGTACAACTCCGCACAATTCCCACCACCAAACTCCGTATCCCCTCCCATCCCCTTTTAGCTTTCCTATTCTTTAACCCTCTGGGAGTATGGACCCAAGGACATTGTGGGATGCAGAAGGTGGAAGATCTGGCTTCTATAATTGTTTCCCCACTGAACTTGAGCATTGACAGGTCAATCCATATTCCCAGCTTGTGTCTCTCTTTCCCTAGTGGGGTTCTGGGGAATCAGAGCTTCAGGACACATTGGTGGGTTCATCTGTCCAGGGACGTCTGCTTGGCCTCATGCTAGCATCTGGAACCTGGTGGCTGAAAAAATAGTTAACATATAAAGCCAAAGAAGTTGTTGACTAATCATGAACCTAAAAGCTGGAGTAGTGCAGATGAAGAGTTGGGGGGTCCTCCATTTTGTAGATAGCTAGTAGGCATAGTTTCGTTATATTCCAAAGGGTCTGTGGCTATACTATTTTTTTCCCTGAGCCTGAAATCTGATATTCAGATGGATCCTAGTTATTGTCTGGGGAGATGATGTCATGGCTGGAAAAAGGACCAGAAAGCTGGATCTGGGAAGAGAGTAGCTCCCAAACATGGGGAAGGTGTATAAATATTGTCGACTGTAAACCCTAGCGATTTGATGTGATCTGAGGCCCATATTCAGCTTAGGAGCCTATGTGATCTCTGCATCCCTGTACATCTGACCTCACATTCTGTGGTCATCAGTAGGAACATTCCAAACTGACCCAATATCAGGACCCATCTTCCTCAGGTGTAGCACAGAGTATGTTGTCCAGCCTCCCTTCAGAGGATGGAACATTCTCTACCATTGTTGATCCAAGTTGAAGGCAAGGTCCTATGGGGGCCCACAAAGGGGTCTATTTTGTTGTTACTGATAAGAGATGACTGGTAACAACAGAGAGAGGGGTTTATTCAAGGTCTAGGCCCATCATGTCTGTTTGGGAATCTCAGGACTCCCTGACTAGTGCCCCAGCTGATGGGGTAGGTAGCCTGATAGTGACTAAAGAGTCATCATTAAAGTATGCCAGTCTCTGAGTAAGTGAACTTCTCTGTGCTTCAGCTTTCCCATGTGTAAAAAAAAAAAAAAAAAAAAAAAAAAAGGCTCAGGTGCACCTGATTACTGATTAAACACATACATTATGGTGCACAAGGACCTAGATTCAACACCCTATTCCCAACCTGCAGAGGGAAAGCTTCATGAGTGGTGATGCAGGGCTGTAGGTGTCTCTGTCTCTTTACCTTTCTATGTCCCTCTCTCTTCTCAATTTCTCTATCCAATAATAAATAAATAAAATATTTTTTTAAAAGAAGACTTGGAGGCTGGATGGTAGTACAGTGAGTGAAGCGCACATAGGAAGCACAAGGCCCGGCATAACTAGTTTGAGCCCTGGCTCCCCACCTGTAGTGGCGTCATTTCACAAGTGGTGAAGCAGGTCTGCAGGTGTCTATCTTTCTCCCCCCCCCCCCCGTCTTCCCCTCCTCTCTCAATTTCTCTCTGTCCTATCCAGCAACAACAATGGCAGCAATAAGAACAATAACAATAGCAACAAAATGGAAAAAATGGCCTCTAGGAACAGTGGATTTGTAGTGCGGGCACTGAGCACCAACAATAACCCTGGAGGAAAAAAAAGAAAAGAAAGAGAAAAGGAAAACTGTACTTTTTCCCAGTATTTTCTAGGAAATACACATGATGACATATTGCTATTCTGAAAATAAATTTTCTCAAAGCTACCCATGTATTTTAGTGCTGCCATGAGCTACCACCAAAGGCACTGGCTGGAGTAGTGTTCAAAGGCACTGCATGGAGTGTTCTCCTTGACACCCTGACACATATTCATGAGAGCTGCCACCTCTGCCTGAAGCCGTCCTGCAGAATTCCCACTGAGCCAGGCTGCAGTGAAGATCAGCGTGGTCACAGTGTGCGCAGTGGGCCTCTGATGGGTATGTAGCCGGCGGCAGAATCCCCAGGAGCACACAGGCATGTGAAGAAAGAGAAGCCACTCACAGCTTGATAAGCAGCTCTGATCTGGGCTTCTCTCTACCCTTCAGTCACTATTGTTGCAGGATTAAAATTCTGCATTGATCTCTCTAAAGGAAAAAAAAAATTTTTTCCTAAGAGGTGATCAGTTTGTTATTCTCTCCAAAACCCACTTTAGAAGCTGAACACACATGTGTGGGGGCAAGAATGTGCTACCCACGAGCTACTCACCAACTTTGCTGTGACAGAACTTTCTGTAAAATCCACAGGATGAACTCGCTCCCAGTTGGTGCCAGCTGGAATTCTAAGTCACGAGAAGCATGTGAGGGTATGTTGCTTTCTGATGCTGTGAGTTTGCTTTCTCTGACTAAAGGCTCTAGCTGTGCCTGGGAGGACATTTCTGGAGGACATGAGCACTGGGAACCAAGACTGAGTAGTGCAGGTGGTTCTCGTGTGTGTGTGTGTGTGTGTGTGTGTGTGTGTGTGTGTGTGTGTGTGTGTCTGTATGTGTCTATGTGTGTCTGTGTGTGTCTGTGTATATCTGTGTGTGTGTACATCTCATCAAGGGCCTGTATAGAACAAAGAGGTGGAGGAAGGCTGGACTTTACCTCTCTATCCCTGTCTGAGCTGAGACAAGAATCTCTAGCCCTCAGCAGGCCTACTCCTCAGACCTCTAGAGTCAGGTGAGAATCTACACTATCAGCTCTAAGCCCTTTTGTCTACACCACCTACTCCCTGGGGACTCTAGCTTGCAGGTGATAGAGCTGAGACCTCAATCTCCTTAACTACGTGAGCCTATACATTATATCTATTCATATACACGCATAAATATGTGATGTATAAGATGAACATATATATATATATATATATATATTACTAGTTCTGTTCTCTGGGAAACCCTAATACAAGTATCTTCGCAAACTTTATTTTTTTAAAAGTTATTCTACAACTTTACACCTGCATGATTCCACAACTCCTGGAAGGCTCCCTCCCACCCCCTCTGCTTTTTTTTTTTTAAAAGATAGGGAGGCCAGAGAAGGAGAGAGAGACAGATGGAGAAAAGACAGACTCTATGGTAACTGCTATGCATGGTGCCCTTGTGAGGTGCAATAAATCCAGATCTGAATCTTTGCTTCCTCTGCATTTCATCCCCCATCCACTGAGAAAATTCTTATGTCCAGTGTGATGTTGTTGGAATGTGAGGCCTTTGGTAATTAGGTCACAAGAATGGAGCCCTCATAAACGGTTCTTGTGACCTTTAAGCAGAGGGAGGTGGTTAGGCCCCAGATAGAGCACAGAAATTATATGCATTGGGGGTCGGGTGGTAGCACAGTGGGTTAAGCGCAGGTGGTGCAAAGAGCAAGGACCGGCATAAGGATCCCCGTCCGAGCCCCCGGCTCCCCATCTGCAGGGGAGTCGCTTCATAGGTGGTGAAGCAGGTCTGCAGGTGTCTATCTTTCTCTCCCCCTCTCTGTCTTCCCCTCCCCTCTCCATTTCTCTCTGTCCTATCCAACAATGAATGACATCATCAACAACAATAATAAACACAACAAGGCTACAACAAGGGCAACAAAAGGGGACAAAAATAGCCTCCAGGAGCAGTGGATTCATGGTGCAGACACTGAGCCCCAGCAATAACCTTGGAGGAAAAACAAAAGAATTACGTGCATGAAGCTCCTGGTTTGACCCCTGATACTGTATATGCTGGATCAGTATTCTGAGCACTGTCCTCCTCCTCCTTCTTCTCTTTTTCTCTTTCTCTCAGATAAAATAAATTTTTTAAAAAACGGCCAGGTGATGACACACTTAGTTGAGCACACATGTTACAATGTGCAAGGACCTGGGTTTAAGTTGCTGGTCCCAACCTGGGGAAAGCTTTGTGAGTGGTCAAGCAGAGCTGCAGGTATCTCCCTGCCTTTTTCCCTCTCTATGATTCCCTCCCCTCTCGATTCCTGGCTGTTGTTATCCAAAAAATAAATAAAAGATACTAAAAAAAATAATAAAAGAAATAGCTAACTAGCTCTCTACCAAGTGAGTCATCTGCTACCCAGAAGAGGGCTATCCTTAGAAGCTGACCAAGCTGACCCTGGACCTCCCATCCTTTATAGCTGTGAGAAAGAAATAACTGGATTATAAGTCACCCAGTTCATAGAATATTCTTATAGAAGACTGCCCTAGTCAAGACAGCCAACTCCACCCCCAAAAGTATGGAACCACTATAAATTATGGAAGCTATAAGGGTTGCCAGTAATAAGACCCACATATCGGGCCTTAGTGAGTGCTCCCTGATGCAGTCAAAGTCCTCCTCTGGGGGTGTTCCTAACCTGGGGTTACAGGGAAAGACTTTCTCTTGCCAGTTTGGGCAGCCATAGTGGCCTGAGCGCTAAGAGGGAGCACTATGTCAGGGAGGTGCAGGGCTTGAGGTGCAAAGAGAAACAGGCTTAGAGATGGAATCGGAATCTTGCTGCATCTGAATTCCCTGAAGCCATGCCAGTACTCTTTCTGTTCTCTGGTGATGTGGGCCAAAATATTTCCTGCACACACACTTCAGCTGCTTCAAACTGGATTCCTGCCCCTCAGGACGACACACTGTGTCCACTGGTACTGTTAGCTCTACTCAAGATGCAAATTCTTTACACGATCCTTGTTTGTACCAGCCCTAAGTAAAAGTTGAGGACAAACTAAAGCTAAAAATTCTGGTGACAGTAAAATTGGTACTTATCTGTTCCTGATTACTAATGCTAAATATATGCATTGTAAACTGTGTTTATAAAAACCAGTACAGCAACAGATGACTATCTCAGATTTCTGTCTGTGTATAAATACATGTTATGATCTTACAATTTTGCAAGAATTAAATCAGACTCTACACCCAATCCTACAACTTGCATTTTTCTCTTCATGCATGGTGGACACCATCACATGTCAGTTCACATAGACTTGCTTGGCTCTTGCTGGTGTTTTAAGTGTTAATGTTACATTTCCACACTCATTCCCCTAATGACTATATTGTGGTCGTTAAGAGCTTGTATCATTGATGGGATTCTAGCTTAGAGCTCAGAGCCCAGAGTCCAGAGCATTTACTGACTTTTGCTGTGCAGTCTAGTTTTGAAAGAAGCTGAATGGCTCGCTTTTCACCCCCATGATCTCCATCACAGCAGGTTACTGGCAGTATTTCAACTGCTCATCTCAAGGTTAACCACACACGAGAGCTATTAGGCCTGGAAGTCTGTGAGGTGACCTGAACATTCTATACTGTCGGCAGAACTGGGAAGACAGTATAAGCTGCTCAGTTGGGACTCAGCTCTATCACCCAAGCCACAGAAATAACAAGAATTAACACACAACAGCCCCATTTACTGAGCACTTAACAGGTGCCCAGGGACAATGGCTAATAAGCATTTGGCAGCAGGTACTTGACTGAAATGCTCATCCTGACCTTAAGACCACCTCTATTTTCAGTCATTAAATTGTAGTTGTGGCCTGTGGTCAATCAGCTTAGAAGTGACCATGCTTAGGTTTAACCTTGGACTAGATGTCTCTAAAGTTCTGGTGTCTCATGACCATTTACTCTATTTTCCAGTTCACCACACTTAACTTGACACATTTCTTATGTCTTTACGCTTTAAATCTCAGACTTTGAAGATGTAAACGTTTTTTTTTTTAATTTCTTTATTGGGGAATTAATGTTTTACATTCGACATTAAATACAATAGTTTCTATATGCATAACATTTGCCAGTTTTCCATATAACAATACAACCCCCCCAGGTCCTTTATCATCCTTTTTGGACCTGTATTCCTACACACACACACACACACACACACACACACACACACACACACACACACACACACCCCAGAGTCTTTTACTTTGGTGCAATATGCCAATTCCAGTTCAGGTTCTGCTTATGTTTTCTCTTCTGATCTTGTTTTTCAACATCTGCCTGAGAGTGAGATCATCCCATATTCATCCTTCTGTTTCTGACTTATTTCACTTAATATGAATTTTCAAGGTCCATCCAAGATCAGCTGAAAACGGTAAAGTCACCATTTTTTACAGCTGAGTAGTATTCCATTGTCTATATAGACCACAACTTGCTCAGCCACTCATCTGTTGTTGGACACCTGGGTTGCTTCCAGGTTTTGGCTATTACAAATTGTGCTGCTAAGAACATATGTGTACACAGATCTTTTTGCATAGATGTGTTGGGTTCTGATGTGAAGGTTTTTTATTGCTGGAAATTTTACTGATGCTTCTGTGGAAATTTTACTGATGCTTCTGTGGTTTGTTTTAAAATAAGTGTAAGATCCCTTCCCCAGCTTCCAGGGACCCTAGCTCTGGTCTTGCCAGCAGACAAAGGACCCCCCACCCCAACAGCTATTGAGTGTGTGAAATGCCATTTGAAGTTAGAGCAGTGTTTCGTCTGATCAAAAGACTCACATTGATCTCTCATTAACATCACAAGCCAGTGAGATGCTGAGTCAGGCTCTCCAAGGAAGGGGCCTGTGCAACACATCCTTAACGAGCACCACAGAAACACAAAGGATTTTGTTTGATAGCCAGGCAGGAGTCTTTACCAAATGCTCTAGGTAGCTGGAACACCTGTCAAGATCACCAGCTGTCTTGTGGCTGAGCTTGTGGGTGAAGGTGATGTAGAGTTTTTACCAGGAGTTTTTACCAAATGATGTAGAGTTTTTACCAAGGTGATGTAGAGTTTTTTACCAGGAGTCTTTACCAAATGCTCTAGGTAGCTGGAACACCTGTCAAGATCACCAGCTGTCTGGTGGCTGAGCTTGTGGGTGAAGGTGATGTAGAGTTGAAAATGCCATTGCTCTGTGGGGAGGAGGAGACCCAGTAGGGAGGAATCTCCTGAGTGCTGGTCCCCAGGGGCTGAGTAACTGTTTTCTCTAATCCTAAGCGACCACGAAGATGGCTCAATAGTAGAGCACAGGACTTGCAGGCATGGAGGACAGGGTTTAATCCCCGGCACTACATGTGCCAGAGTGATGCTCCAATTCTCTCTCATTAATAAATAAATGAATCTCTTAAAAATAAAAAAATTAAAAAGAAATAAAATAAGTGAAGATAAAAACAAGGGCGAGGGACAGGCAGTAGCACAGCAGGTTAAGTGCACATGGCACTTAACCAGAGTAAGGACCCCGGTTCATGCCCCGGCTCCCACCTGTAGGGAGGTCACTTCACAAGTGGTGAAGCAGGTCTGCAGGTGTCTATCTTTCTCTCCCCCTCTCTGTCTTCCCCTCCTCTCTCCATTTCTCTCTGTCCTATCCAATGATAACAACAACAATAACAACGATAAACAATAAGGGCAACAAAAGGTGAAAAATAGCCTCCAGGAGCAGTACATTCATAGTGCAGGTCTGCAGATGTCTATCTTTCTCTCCCCCTCTCTGCCTTCCTCTCCTCTCTTGATTTTTCTCTGTCCTTTCCAGCAATAACAACAAAGATAAACAAGGGCAACAAAAGGTGAAAAATAGCCTCTGGGAATAGTGGATTCATAGTGCAGGCACCAACCCCAGCAATAACCCTGAGGCATAAATAAATAAATAAATAAATAAATAAATAAAGTACATTGGCCTTATATGTGACTATGAATCTATACAAACAACTCCTCTTCCTACTATATTTTTAAAAAGGCAACAAAAGGGAATAAATAAATATAAAAAAGAAAATGGTAGAGCACACCAGTTCTTTAAAATAAATAAATAAATTCAAGAAAAAAACACTTGAATATTCTCTTGGCTGGTGCATTCTGGTCCAGCTCTGGGTGGGGTGGGGGGTAGGCTGAGGGTCTGTACCCTGTTCACATCATCATTTGCAGGTGAGTCTCAGCCAAGGCAATAGCTCAGTAGTTGGCCTGCATGCCTGAGGCACCCCATCCACCCCAGTACCACATCTACCAGTGCAGTGCTATAGTGCACCTCTCTCTCTCTCATATCATATAAAACAAAGACAATGAAACATTTACTGATTCAGACATAAGGTTATATTGAAAGAATATTTTGATAGTTATGTGCAATGGCAAAAATCAAAACTAATGATAAGGGCTGGCAAGGTAGCTTACCTGGAGGCTGCCTGCTTTGCCACATGTCTGACCGGGTTTGAACCCATGCCCCCAGACACACACTGGGTCAAGTTATCTTTCTCTCTCTCCCTCTGTCTCTCTCTTTCTATCTGAACAAATGTCATCAGGGAGTAGTAAAGGCCTGGCAACAACAACTTTGTAATAATAACAGGAACGAGTAAAATAAAACTTAAAAATATATAACCGGGGGGCTGGGTGATAGTGCAGCAGGTTAAGTGCCCATGGTGCAAAGTGCAAGGACTAGTGCAAGGATCCTGGTTCAAGCCCCTGGCTCCCCACCTCAGGGGGGTCACTTCACAAGTGGTAAAGCAGGTCTGCAGGTGTCTTTCTTTCTCTCTCCCTCTCAGGCTTCCTCTCCTTTCTCGATTTCTCTGTCCTATCCAACAACCGCAGCAGTAAGAACAGTAACAACAACAGCAACAATAACAATGGCAACAAAATGAGAAAAATGGCCTCCAGGAGTAATGGATTGGTAGTGTAGGCCCAGCAATAACCCTGGAGGCAAATGTATATGTATATGTATATGTATATGTATATGTATATGTATATGTATATGTATATGTATATGTATACATACATACATACACATATATATCTCAAAGTAGTATATAAGGAAACTCATGGAAAAGATGCCCTTAAGAAAAGCAAGTGATTTATCTTATGCTATAACCCCCTAATCCCCTTTTCTTGTTTTGTTAAGAAAACTAGTTTATTTTTTCAAATGTGGCAAAATAAAACATAAGATAAAATTACCCTCTTTGGGCCAGGTGGTGGTGCACCTAGTTGAGTACATAGTTACCAAGGGACCCAGGCTCAAGGTCCTGATACTCACCTGCAGGGGGAGCTTCATGAGCAGTAAGGCCGTGCTGCAGATGTCTCTCTCCCTCTCTGTCTCTCACTTCCCTCTCAACTTCTTTGTCCTATCAAATTTAAATAAATGAGTATTTTTTTAAATTACCCTCTCAATCATTTTGAGTGCAATATTATTGAGTATGTTCCCATCATGGTGCTACACAACTAATTTCCAAAAACGAGACTATGTCCATTAAACAACTCATTTCCCCTCTTCTGGTTGTTAGCAACCACAAATTTACTTTGGCTTCCCACAAATTTGACTGTTGTCTCTAACTCTTATAAGATAAATCATATATAATGCTTCTCCTTTTACAACTGGCTTATTTTACTTGGGTTCATCCATGCCCTAGCATATGTTGGAATGCTTACCATTGTGAGGACTGAGTAATATTCCATTGTGAGGACATGCCATATTTGATTTCACCTCATGCCCTAATCTAATGGCAGCTGGGGAGAGAGAAGGCTTAGTGCACAGAGTTCTGATCTTGCATGAGTGAGGTCCTGGGCTCAGTGCCTAGTTCTGCATGTGCATAGTAATGGTCTGTCCAGCCTCTTATTCTCTGTCTCATTAAATAAATAAATAAATCTCTGAAAGGAAACAACCTCTTATGGATTCTGAGGTTACCTTTTGGCTATTGTATAATGCTGCAGTAAAGACTTTTTTACAGGGTAGGGGTAAATAGTATAATGGTTATGCAAACAGACTGTCATGTCTGAGGTTTCGAAGTCCCAGGTTCAATTCCGCTATGCCACGGTAAACCAGAGCTGATTAAAAAAAAAAAAAAAAAAGACTATTTTACAAGTATCTGTCTGATATCCTGCTTCCAATTCTTTCTGGATATATCCCAGCTGGGGGATAACTGGATCACATGATAATTGTGTTTTTAACTTTTTGAGAAATGTCCATCGTGTTTTCCACAGCATCTGTGCCATTTGATACTCCCACCAGTGGTGCAAAAGGCTCCATTTTCTGCACTTTTCTGCCCACCCTTTTTTCCTGGCTTTTATGAGAGTGACCATTTAGATGCATGTGATGTGACATCTCACTGTGGTTTTGAGTTCTATTTCTCTAATAGTTAGTGATATTGAGCATCTTTTCACATGCTTGTTGTCCATCCAACATTCTTGTCATAATATTGGGGCCACCTGGATAATCCAGACTACACTCCCTATTTTAATATGCTTAGTCCCACCTGCAAAATCCTTTCTGCCATGTAAATTAACATAACCACAGGTTCCAAAGATATTGGTAACTTGGTGGCGATGGGGGAGCAGGGAAGCATTCATTATTCTCCTATAGATGATACTGTACTATCAGAAACAAGTCTGAAGAGTGATGGTCTGGCTGAGGAAATATTATATAGAATCTGAGTACATTGTTATATAGACATATAAATTATATGTAAAATACATAAACTATATAAATCATATAGACATATAAATATTATATAGAATCAGAGAAAAAGATCTGAGTGGATTTTATAATCATTGACCACTGGGACAACTTTTAGAAAAGTGACAGGGTTGTATCTCAGAATAAGCCATTGATAGATGCTTCATAGAGAGCACTACTCTGTCATTTATAACATTCTGTTTGTTTGATGTCTTTGTTTTCATGTAGCACTGGGGACTGAACCCAGGGCCTTATGCATATCAGGAATGTGCTCTGCTACTGAACCACCTTCTTAACCCCAAGTAATTAATAAGGTTCACATTGGCTACTGGTCTGTGATTACTGTTACATATATATATTTCTTCCTAAAAGGGCTATTCTGCTTAAATTACCCAGAGTTCTCATTATCTCAGTATAAAAATATGCTGCCCCACTCATATACAGTGACTATACTCTCAGCAACTTTGGGAGTTAGGTTTCTGGGAAGACAGCTCAACATTAGTATATAGGATTTGCATGCTAGAAGTCCTGGGCTCAATCCCTGAACCTCCATATGCCAGAGTTGAGCAGTGATCTGGTGTCTCTGTCACCAGGTAAATAACTAGTTAAAACAAGAATCTAGGGCAGAGGTAGATGGCACAATGGTTATGCAAACAGATTCTCACGCCTCAGGCTCCAAAGTCCCAGGTTCAGTCCCCTGCACCACCAGAGCTGAGCAGTGCTCTGGTTAAAAAACAACAACAACAACAAACAGGGGAATTATAGCAGTAGAAGTAGGTTAAGCGCACAAGGCAAAGCGCAAAGACCAACTAAGGACCCTGGTTCAAGCCCCAGGCTCCCCACCTGCAGGGGGTCACTTCACAAACTGTGAAGCAGGTCTGCAGGTGTCTATCTTTCTCTCCCCATCCCTGTCTTCCCCTCCTCTCTCAATTTTTCTCTGTCCTATCCAACAATGACAGCAATAACAACAACAATGATAAACAACAATCAATGGCAACAAAAAGGGAAAAATAGCCTTCAAGAGAAGTGGATTCCTAGTGCAGGAACCAAGCCCCAGTGATAACCCTGGAGGGGGAAAAAAAAAAAAAAAAAGACTCTGGGTTCCTTCCACTTTCTGAGACACCATTGCTGATGTGAAGGCCTGGTTCTTGTGTTCCTGGCAAAACACACAGTCCAGGAAGCAGGATGGGAAAAGACCAATGTGCTATAGTGCTATGGTTGAGGGGAAAAGTCTCTAAAGAAGGCATGAGATGTGAAGGCAGACTACATGAAAAGAGGAACCAAACAAGAGAGCAAGGATAACTACTAGCAGCAGCTGAAGGAGCTGGAGAACTGGTCCTTTAAGCAGACACAAGAAGGGAGTGAAAATCCCAGGCTTAAGGAAGGATTTATTGTTTCTGTTATTGAGAGAAATGTAGGTTCAGCTGAGGAAAAGACTTAATTTCCAATCCAGAATGTTTCCAGGTATGAGTGTCTAACAGACTCTGGAAAAGTAGAGGGATCTTCTCTTCTCTACCACTGGACAAAGTGCCATTAGGTGGTGTAGAAATACTGAGGTGAAGAAGCTTTAAGCAAACTTATTTGTGACAGTCTGTATTTGACTGGAAAGTAGAGCATGAGCCTGCAGCAGGGAGAGATGGGTGAGAGGAAGCCCGAGTGTTCTAGTGCTATGGTTTAAGGAGAGGATTTCAGAAGCCAGCAGTTCTAAGGAGGCAATGGGAGCTGATTGCACCTTAAGTGCCCATTTGAGAGGGTCTTTCATCCCAGGGAGCAACTCAAGTCCTTCAAGGACAGGTAGCAAAGTCAGAGAAAAAGGCCAGTCCATGTAAGCACTAAACAGTGTATTCTGGTGCCTCACACAAGGTTTGTAGTTAATATCTTGAGCAACCTATGGGGTGTAACAGAGTATTATCCTGCAAATGCATCTACACCAATGCTTCGGCCTCGTGTGAGCTTAATGTGCAGCTTGGCGATACGAGAATCCGGCATGAAGCCCAGCCAGTCTATCTTGGCGTTACTCTAGATCGCACTCTCATTTCACGAACATCTCATAAAAACTGCAGCAAAGGTGGGCGCGAGGAATAACATCATTGCAAGACTGGCCAGCTCCTCACGGGGCACGAGCGCTTCCACACTACTATCATCATCTCTGGCATTATGCTATTCCACTGCAGAATACTGTGCCCCAGTATGGTTCCGTAGCCCCCATGTCCACTTGGTCGATTCCAAATTATATTCCTCCATGAGGATAATTTCTGGTACCATCTGTTCCACCCCGGTTCCATGGCTGCCAGTTCTTAGCAACATCGCCCCGCCAGATATTCATCGGGATGCGGCATCATCTAAGTTCATTTCCCACGTCTACGCTCGACCGGACCTGCCAATATACGCGGATATCTTCGCCCACCCTGTCCAACGCTTGACGTCTCGTCACCCAATCTGGTCCCCTGTGCCTACACTGAACTTCTCTGTTCCAGTCTCTTGGAAACAGAGTTGGCAGTCAGCTGAGGTAAAGAACAAACACCTCATCACAGACCCCTGCAAGCGTCAACCCGGCTTTGACCTAGCACGTTATGATTGGGCCCTCCTCAATCGCTATCGAACAGGCCATGGCCGGTGCACTGCTATGTTCCATCGCTGGGGAGCCAGAGACGACCCGAACTGCCCCTGCGGCTCCAGACAGACTATGACCCACATAGTCAACGACTGCCACCTCTCCAGATTCAAAGGAGGTCTCGAAACTTTACATCAGGCTCAACCTGACGCTGTTGACTGGCTACGGAAGAAGGGCAAATGCTAGAAGAAGAAGAATCCTGCAAATCCAGAGAAGAAATGGGAATTTTTAATATCCTTTGATTTTGGAAATAAGGAATTTCTATTTTAAGCTATGAAAATTTTAATCATAAAACAGCCTGGTGAGCTGATTTTTAAGAAGCAACATTATCAGGTGTGTTGTATCATCATTTCACGTCAATTCTTTTCAAAGTGTTTTGGGAAAGAAAATATTTGGTTTTGATTCCTGTTTTTTAAAACTAGACTTGAACGAGTATAAATTATATTTTGTTTATTTAGGGGGACATGTGAAAAGGGTTTGGGATCAGAGAAGTATTTTGCAGAGCTATTAAAGGCCAAGTAAGTTAATTAAGCAATAATAAGTATGTTTATTAAATATTTTAAATTTTTTTTTTTTAATTTTTTAATTTATTCCCTTTTGTTGCCCTTGTTGTTTTATTGTTGTAGTTATTATTGTTGATGTTGTTGTTGGATAGGACAGAAAGAAATGGAGAGAGGAGGGGAAGACAGAGAGGGGGAGAGAAAGACAGACACCTGCAGACCTGCTTCACCGCCTGTGAAGGGACCTGCCTGCAGGTGGGGAGCCGGGGGTTCGAACCCGGATCCTGACGCGGGTCCTTGAGCTTAGCGCCACCTGTGCTTAACCCGCTGCGCTACAGCCCGACTCCCTTTAAATTTTTATTTAATAAATCTGTATATAAAATAACAATAAGTATTTCAGAAATAAATACACCAGAGTACACTGGTATATGATTGGTATACTGATTCTGATTTTATGCTCTCAAAGAATGTCAGAGTTAGTACATGTCAAGTTATAAAGAAGCTTTTATTCAAGAATACAAAGGTTGGTTTAGTGTTGGGGATGCCTTACTGTAACACACATAAACAAACAATATAAGAAGACTTTTTATCTCAACAGACATGATAAAGTTAGGTGGTAAAACTTTTATCAATTCTTTATTTTTTTAATTTTAATTTTTAAAGCTGTTTCATTGTTTTAAAAATATTTTTTATTTATTCTTTTTGTTGCCCTTGTTTTATTGTTGTGGTTATTATTGTTGTTGTTATTGATGTCATCAATGTTGGATAGGACAGAGAGAAAGGGAGAGAAGGGAGAGATGGGGAGAGAAAGACACCTGTATACTTGCCTCACCGCTTGTGAAGCAAGTCCCTGGCAGGTGGGGAGCCTGGGGCTCGAACCAGGATCCTTAAGCCAGTCCTTGCGCTTTGTGGCTTTGTGCCACCTGTGCTTAACCCACTGCGCTACCACCCGACTCCCTATTTTTAAATTTTTATTGTTTTAATTTTGCAGCCATGGGGCCTACTGCCTCCACTTCTGGGCAGACTTTTTTCATTTAGACAGAGACATCAAGAGACAGCTGGAGGTGGTGGTTCCAATCCTGGCTGCATGCATGCCATGCCCTACCCGGTGAACTCATAGGTTCTCCCTTTTATTAAACATTATAAACCTTGTTGGGTATTCTGAATC
Organism: Erinaceus europaeus; assembly: GCF_950295315.1. Lineage (NCBI taxonomy): Eukaryota > Metazoa > Chordata > Mammalia > Eulipotyphla > Erinaceidae > Erinaceus > Erinaceus europaeus. Next base: position 20,674,266 of record NC_080164.1, read on the forward strand.
TTGCATACAAGTATACAGCTTATATACTTGCATACCACCGAATGTATTGTAAACGGTTAATTTAACAATATACTAAAAGCAATAAACTATAAACTCACTATAACATTAGGCAGAAATATTTAAGTTATAATCTATAAGAGGGGAAGTCTCATCTACCAAGAGGAAGTTTGCAAATAAAAAAAAAAAAAACAGCCTTGTATAAGGGGTGGCAGGAAGAAGCCTTTGCAGATAAGTTAATTAAGGGGTGCACTGCTAGGGAGACAACTGCTTGGTCGCCTGTTGCTTCCATTTGTCATCTCTGGACCTCAGGAAGTTAGGCCATGGCCACCACCTGGTGACACTAATGACGCGCAGATCTCCAAGTGGCCATAATTAGAAAGGCTGAGCCTTCCCCTTTAAGGAGCTGACTCACGTGGATGCTGTGTTGTGTGCGCTCAGCTGGGGAGGGGGCGGACCCCATGTCTCTCCCCATTGGTCATTTTGGGAGAGGGGGCAGAATGGGCTTCTCTGATTGGCTATCCGCGTCCGAGTTGTTGGGTCAGGGGCGGGGCGAGCGGCTTGCGGTTGGCCCAGACTCTGCGGCTTCTGGGCGGGTCCGGCTGCGACGCGCCCCGGGAACCAGAGTGGGGGAGGGGGAGCCGGGAGAGAGGCGGGGCCCAGCGGAAGGGGCTGGGTGGTGGGGGAAGGGGCGGGGCCTCGAGATGAAGGGCCTTCTGGACCAACCGGGAGAGCCGCCTGTGCTCGGGGGCGGGGCCACGCCGGGTGATTGACACGGAGGCCCCAGCAGGGAGAGGCGGGGCCAAAGCCGGGGCCTGACTCAACCTGGAGCTTCGGAGGCTGAGGGGCTTCGTCCCGGCTGAGGAGCGAGGAGTCGCCGCGGCCGCGAGTCTCACAACCGCTCGGGGTGAGTGCGACGACCAGGCGCCGCGGGGGGGCTGCGGGGCGGCCTGGGGGAGCTCGGGGCCAGGCCAGGGTGGGGGGCCCCGGCAGGAAGTGGCGCTTCGCCTCCGCGTCGTCCCTGGGGGTCCCCGCTCCGTCGTCCCCTCCCCCCGCCCCTGGGGCTGCCCAGACCCCGGGCGTTTCCTCTTTGTGAGGCTCGGACCCGCCCGGCCCCCGGGGCTCCGCCCGGCTGCCCGGACCCCTGACCCCGCCGGGGTCCCCCACCCTGAGGCCCTGCCTGCCCCCACGGGCCGCAGCATCTTCCCGGCCGCACCCCCCAACCCGAGGGGACGCCGGGCCCGGCTGGAGGCCTCGGGGGGGATCACCTTCCGGGTCGGGGGGCGCCCCAGGCTTTGTCTCTGTCCCCGCGGGGGCGTGCCTGCTCTCCGCCGGTGCCCCGGAGACCCCCGAACTCGAGGGGGGGCGCCAGGCCCGGGGAGGGCGGGGCGCAACTGTTGGCCGCTCAGCTGTTTCCGGCCTGTGTTTGTTGTGGGGGGGGGGGGAGTCCGCCGCCCGGCCCCTCCCGATTGGCCCGCGCCGGTCACGTGCCGCGGCCAGCTGGGGGCGGGGGGCCCGGGGACTCATAGGCCCTGGGATTCGGGGGACCCGACCCAGAGGCCCCGGGGCGCAGACAGAAGGGCGGACCTTGAAAACAGCACGGCGTCGCGAGCAGGTGCGGGGGGGAGGCAGCCCGGCCTGGAGAGGAGCGGGGACCGTGCACCCCAGGGAGTGCCCACAGCCCCCCTTTCTTCCGCACCCCCTGTGGGCAGGTGAGACCAGAGTGGCCAGAATTCTCCCAGATCTGCTGGACTTCGACACCACCACCCCACTCCCGCTTTCAGCCTCCCTTGGGTAGGTGTACAGGCTCATTTATTTTTTAAACTTTTTCTGTTTACCGAGACCTGTTGGTCATCGGAGGACTTGGATTCCAGGGCTCCTTGACAGCTGGACAAGCTGAAGTAACCTCAAGGCAGCCGTGCGTTTGGGAAAATTTAATTTAAGGCTAGGCGGGTCCAGGGACCAAGGGGCGGGGGTGCTAGGACGATCGCCCACCTTGCACCCACCCCCTCTGACTTAGGGCTCCTCTGAAGGGCAGCCCGTTTGGTTTGCAGGGTCCGTCTTTGTGCCCCGTGGGTCGGGTCCTGCAGGGTCCCTCTCCTGAAGCAGACTACAGACCCATCCTATGCTGAGAGGGAAATCACACAGAACCCAAAGATCTTTCCTCTAGAAGCTTACAGGGCAGGGGGAGGGCCCAGCCTAAAGGAAATAAATGCCCAGTGGGTTGGTGCTGGTAAGGGCCTTTAGGGCTGCTCGCGGGCGGAGGTCTGGGAGGACTTGCAAATGGTGAGAAGATGAATTTGGCACACGCCGTGAAATTTCCTTCCATGTCTTCTGTTATCTCTCTGAGTGTCGCTGGAATGTCAGGTAGAGTTTAGGGAGGGCTGGTGTCGGCCTTTATCAAGCCCTCTCCATCCCTCCCCAGCACCAGCACCGCAGGCCAGTCCTCCCTGGCTTCTCACTTGTCAGGTTTATCTCCAGCGCACATCTTAACCTATAGTAGGGTGGGGGAGATAGCATAATGCTTATGCAAAGACACTCATGCCTGAGGCCCCAAAGTCCCAGGTTCAGTCCCCTGCACCACAATAAACCGGAGCTGTGCAGTGCTCAGGTGCTGTCTGTGTGTCTTTCTCTCTCTGCATCTCTCTCAAAAATAAATGTTAAAAATTCACCTTTTTTAAAAAAGGAAAGGGGCATGACCACATTTGGTCGAGAAATGTACTTAACCTCTATGCTAGAGGAATAAGTGAGCTGGGTGTTACAGCAGCAGTTCTAAAAGGATGGCGAGATACATCTAGCTTCTCCCAAGAAATACCTGGTTTGGTCAATGGGGATGTCTTCCCTAGACTTGCTTGCCAGTTCTTTTACTCTTAATTGAGCAGTGGGAGAGAGAAATAGGTTTAGAAACATTTAAAAAAAAAAAAAAATGGGGAGGGGGAGTTGGTTCAGGGAAAGTTCTTAAAAGTAGACTTAAGTGACTACTTTCTCAGAAAACAGCCCAGGAGACATGAAGGTGGCTTTAAATAGATTCTTAAGACAGTGCAAAGAATATTTGCATCCGGAATATCATTTTAGGTCCTGCATTTCCCAAGTGACTGTATAAAAGCATTACTGTCATTTTCCTTCTGGCACTGCCTTGTAGTAAATTCTGAGCAGGAGCTGATGTGGGAGCTTGCCTGACACCTGACTTGGGAGACCAGATGGTTAGACTAACCCTCTCCTTCCTATTAGAGACTTTTGACTCATGGTGTTGCATCATAACAAACAGAGCTTGAATTCCCTTTGCCAGAAGGTGTTTTGGGGAGATTACCAACTCAGATTGTTTAGCTGACTCACTGAGTTACATGACCAGTCTTACATTTTAGTGATGACTGTTGACAAAGTTCAGCTGAGTAAGTTTGAAACTCTAATTGACTTTTTTAAAGTGGTTCATGAATAGACTGGTTTCTCAGCTAATAGTTTAGAAGAGGACACAAAATGGGGAAATTTTTATAGTTTTAAATGGGACAGGATGAGGAGGTCATTAGCAAAGCAATTGTTTTAAGACAACATTACCTTGCTTATATTGGTCAGGGAATTCTAGGCTGATTGGGTTAAAATTGCACTCCTGGGAGTGACTAAAGCTGCAGTTAGGTGAAGTATTAAGTCTTGGTGAGGCCTAGTATAGATAACTATTTGGGGCCTGTTATTTCTCTTTTTTTCACAAGTAAGTATTACAGAAGTGTAAATTGGAAAATGTTTAACACCAACAGAGGCACAATTTGGAAGGCAAGAACAGAAACATAAAAGTTACTGTCAAATGAAGAGCTGATTGCACAACCAGAACATCATTTGACAGTGGACCAAACGGGGTGTCAGAAAAGCCTTGGCTTGGTAAATATTTTGTGCATAAGCTAGAAAAATCTGTTACATCCATCACAGTCAATTATTTCCTTTTTTAAGGTTTCAGTAGAGCTTAGTAGAAATCAGTATGAAGATAGTTCTGATTACAGTAGTATTAAATGCTAATTATAGCAATTAGTTAATATTGTTAAAAGTTCTTTAGGTTTCCTTCCTTTCTCTTGGAGAGGAGACTGAAAACCTGACAAGCTAGCAAGCTTTTGGAGCCACAGCAGAAAGTAGCCTTCTCTGGAAGGGCTGACTCCTTTAATCCTTTCTGTACCTGGCTCCTGCACACTCAGATTCTGTTTGGGAAAGAGGATTTCTACCTTCCTTTTGCCCCTCTTCTCCACTTGCAGTGGGAAAGCCCCTATCACATGTCCAAGGATAGCTTGTGTGTTCTGCAGAAATATCCTGAGGAAACCATTCTCTTGTTTAGGAAAAGTCTGTGGACTGGGTGTTTTCCTTAATGAGTCTTTAGAGATACAAATCCATATCTTTTCTTATGCCTGGTTTTTAGGTGTGGGGAGCTTAGTGCTTCCTTTATTGAGTTCCACTTTCCTGGGTGGAATCTGAACAAGTTTATTAATTACAGAAAAAGTTAAGTTCCTATTGCAAGCCCTATAAGTATAAACACTTGAAGAATTTGTGTGGTGGCCAGGGGCATGGTATAATGGTTATGCAAAGGACTTTTGTGCCAGAGGCTCTGAAGTCCCAGTTTGAAAACCCTATATCTATTAACCAGAGAAAAGTGCTGTGATCTGTCTCTCTCTCATTAAAAACATATAAAATACATTTAAAAGAAGAGAAGAATTTGGTTGCTTCAGAAGATTTCTAATTTTCCTCCTGCTTATTTCTGTCACCTGGTCACTTAGCTCTTCAGTTTATTAGCAGAAGGTGAATCCATTTTGATATTGCTTGTTTCATTTTATAATCTTTGGAGACTTGCCTTATGTTCTGTGATAGGAGGAGTTGAGGAGAGGAATGTTGAATGAAACTCAAGCTTTACCAAAATTATCACTACTTAGCATATACTTTGTGTCAGGCAAAATCTTCATTTGATTTTCACAACTCAAAGGTAGTTCCTGCTCTCGCTATTTTAGAGATGACAAAGCAGAAAATATTTTACCCAAAGTATACATAACTTTTAAAGTGCACAGCTAAGATTTGAAACTCCTCAGTCTGACTCCAGAGTTCAAGAGTCTGCTGCATTATTTGAACACTGGAATGGGGAGAGAAGAGAGCAACTGCTAGGTGTTTTTCTTTTCTTTTTTTTTTTTTTTAAGATTTTATTTATTGACTGATGAGATAGATAGGAGAAAGAACCAGACATCACTCTGGTACATGTGCTGCCGGGGATTAAACTCAAGAACTCATGCTTGAGAGTCTAATGCTTTATCTACTGTGCCACCTCTCGGACAACCTTTTTTTTTTTTTTTTTTTTAATCTTGATATAGTTAATCTTAAGCATTCAGAACTAATTACAGAAAGTTAAGGAATTTATCCAGAAAAATCTTTGAGGAAAGGGGAGTGGGATTACATAGATTTTATTGAATAATGCCATGAGGCTAAAGTGAGCATTGTGAACTTTACAAGCACTAAAATCTCAGAACTACTCAGACTTTGCCAGTGTATTCAGAGAAGTCAAGTAAATAAGTGTACACTGAAATGTAAATTTTCTGTGCTTTTCAAGTTCACAGAATCTTGTGATTCTCCCAACAATTAAAAAATATAGAAAAAAGATTTTCCAGCTATGTGCCATTATCATCCCCCAAATGAAATCTGTCTGTCTAACATCTGTATGAGGAGAACTATAAAACTCGGATAATGAAAAGTGTTTATTTTTACCAGAGTACTGCTCAATTCTACTTTATGTTGGTGTGGTGGATTGAACCTGGGACCTCTGATGCCACAGGGATGGAAGTCTTTTGCATAACCATTATCCCCCACCCAAGAAAAATAAATAACAGGGGAAAGAATTCATTCACATGCATAGGTGGGAATACTTGGTATTATCAAAATGCCAGTTCCTCCCAACTTGATCTGTAGATTCAATGCCAACAAGTTACTTTGAGAATATGACCAAAGTGAATCTAACAATATATATATATATATATATATATATATATATATATATATATATATATGTATATATATATATTTGGTAGAGAGACAGAAAAAATAAGAGGGAAAGGAGAAATGGAGGAGTGAGACACCCGCAGCACTACTTAACCACTCTTGAGGCTTTTAGCCTGTTGCTGGGGACCTGGGGCTTGAACCTGGGTCCTTGTGCATAGTAACATGTCCTCTCAACTGGATGCATCAGTGGCATCTGGCCACTGACTCTGGTTTATATAGAGATAAAAGACTGAGAATTCTCCATACAGTATGAAAGTAGAGAAAGTGGGACAACTGGCACTACCTAGCTTCAAAACTTACTATAAGGCGATAGTAATCAAGACAGCAAAGTACCACTAGAGGAACAAATAGATCAATGGAACTGAATGGACAATGCAGAAATTGATCAGCAAAAATATAGTTTTGACAACCAACAGCAGGATAGTGGAACAGTGTAGCCTTTTTTTTTTTTAATTTCTTTATTGGGGAATTAATGTTTTACATTTGACAGTAAATACAATAGTTTGTACATGCATACAGTGTAGTCTTTTTCAACAAATGATGTTGAAACTACTGGACTTTAATATCCAGAAGGGGGGAAAAAACCAACTTAATATAGACACAGACCTTACAACCTATTCATAAAAGTGCATCATTGACCTAAATGTAAATGCAAATCTATAAAACTCCTCAAAGATAACATGGGAGAAGACCTACATGACTTTGGGTGTGACAATATTTTAATACAATGCCAAAGCCATGATCTGTGAAAGAAATAATTGATAAACTGCATTTTCTCAAAATAAAAATCTTCTGTAGGAAAGATAATGCCAAGAGTAAGAAGTCACAGATTATCAATAAGAAAGTATTTGCAAGACTTATCTGATAAAAGACTGTTAATCAGAATATACAAAGAAGTCTCAAGTATATCTTTATACTATATTCTAGAAATTGGAACCTTTGATAATTTTATCAAATTATCAAGGCTGGAGAACTGGTAGTCTTAGGCATGTGAGTCCCGCAGTCTATGGTTTGAGCTGTCACTCTGGCTCTCTTTACAGCACTTTTATTTATACTTTTGAAAAAATAATTTCTACTTACAAAAAAATAGAACCAACCCCCATATTCTTTAGTAGGATAAATAAACTGGCACATCCAGTCAGCGAGTTGTTGTTACTCAGTGCTAAAAAGAAATGAGTTTTTCATAAAAAGAAATGTAAGCCAAGAAAATGCATTGAGAAACCTTAAATGTGCATTACTAAGTGGAAGAAGCCAATCTGAAAAAACTGTAATGAGACTATGCTACTCTAGTTATAAGATCTTCTAGAAAAGACAGTGGGAAAAGTAGGTTTTGTCAGGGAAGAGTGAATAGTAAAAGCTCAGAGAATTTTTGGGTTAGAAGAAATACATAATGATGTGTTATTATTGTGTCCATTATTGCCCTGACCCATAGAACTTCCTGACACCAAAACCAACCCACTGTGAAGTATCTACTGTGTGGTAACAATAGATGTATCAGTCAGGTGAGGGGATGTTGCATTATTTATTTTTAAACCTTTTAAATTTGTGATGGTGGTTTTTACAAGATTATAGATTACAGGGTATAGTTCCACGACTCGCCAACCACCAAAGTTCTGTGCCCCCACCCTCCCAGAGATAGCCACCACAGTTCTCAAAAGTCTTAGAGACTGTTTGCAGCTGCCAGTTCATATGTTTCAGTTCTCTAGATTCCAGGTTAGTGAAACTATCCATTGGTTGTCTTTCAGTGCTCTACTAATTTCACTAAGCATAATCACTTCTAGTTCCATCTGTTTTGTCCCAAAGGACACAATATTATCTTTTTTTGATTGCAAAGTAGTATACCATGGGGACTGTATCCCATAACTTCTTTAGCCAGTCAGGCATTTAGGTTGCTTCCACTCTATGACTATTGGGAATAACGTATCTGTGAAACATAGGGGTGGTATGTCCCTTCAGAATTAGTGTTTGCATTATTTCTGCTTTACAAATACTATAATAACTTATAACCAAGAGAAGCTAATACCAAAGATATCTTACTTATAAAGCTATCTGAGATGATACTTAATAGGAATATTAAGTTATTAGCTTTTGTTTAAAAATGTTGAAAAGGAGGAAAGGATCTTAACTATGATGAAATTGGCCCTGAGTTTGACTATGAACTTGATCTTTAACACCCACATTCTAAAGTATGCATTTTGTTACTGAGGGACTTGGTAAAATACCCCCCCCAGAGTCAACTCAGAAAACAGTAGTCGTCTGTGAAAGCAGCTCACTCAACATGTTTTAGACCTCTGTTGCTGAAAAGCGTTGGGACTCCTTATGCCCAGGAATGGTGATCAGCAGATCTAGGAAACATCCTGGACAGAAGCAGTCATGAAGTATTGCTGGTCAGTAGTTGTCCGAGCCTGGGTTGTGGTAGAAATCATAGACTATGGGGAGGTTGTGGGAATTTGGGGCAGGTGACAGCAGCACCATTTTATACATTTACTAAAAATAATTTAGTTGTAAACTTTAAAGTTACAAATATAAATTCTCTACTATATGAATTATTTCCTAATTTTTAAAAATGAGCTATCCTTTACCCTGTCAGAAAAATGGTTTCTGTATGATCTCTTAGGGAAAAACAGTATCAGCTTTTGGCTTTATTTTTGTAGTATTTTTATTTTACACAGATGTAGTGGCACCAGTGACATTGGTGCTTTTAATAAAATGTATACCTTGGCCACAGGAGGCTTACCTAGACGTGAAAAGAATTTGGTTTAAGATAGGGGTGGGGGCCAGATTTTAAAAGTATTATTAATTTTGCAGTTTCTTAGAGAAGTTCCTAGGGTCTGTGGTTAGGAGAGTGTGTGATTGTAATCATACCCAGCCAGGGAATGGGGTGTGAGAAGGGTTTATATCTGAGACAGAAAGACTAATTCTGCCAATCCTCTGTCACTAGCCACTCAGTGAAGTCAAAGGAATGGGAGCAAGACTTAGTTCAGACCCCAGGCCAGGCATTCTCAGTCCACATACTCATCATTTATTCCTCAACTCAAGTGAGGTTAATATGTTTCAGAAATTCTCGAGATTAAGCGTGGTATGTGACATACCAGCTGCAGTGTCCCACACAATGTCTGCACTAACTAATATTAGCTGTAAGGCAGAATTTAAGATATCATTAAAGTCAAGCAAGTCTGAGTCAGGTGTTGCATCTTAGCAATTTAATTACTGCCCTTCTTAAATAATAATGTGGCCTTTTGATAGATGCCAACTTCTTGAGAATTTGGATATGTAAGGTGTAGTATTAGGTTGCATCTCCATCCCTATAATTCTAAGGCTTAACCCCTATGGCCCCGCAGAAGTTTTTCTACTTTCTAAAAACCTTTGATAGCAAGTGATGCTTGCTTGTTTTTGCCAAGTTCTATGGAAGTCTGGCTTACCACTTTTGGCAAAGAACTGTATTTTACAGTTTTATGTACATATATAGTACTCTATAAATGGCCACCACAACAGGAATAGTGATTCTGCTTAGATATTTTTGGTCTTGGTAATGAGTCATATAATTAAATCCAGTAAAAACTACTTGGGTGGGTGAAAAGAATCTGAAGCAGGAAAAATAAAACATGTTAATGCTTTTTACCCCCTTAAAGAATAAACAGTTTGCCCCTATCCACAGGGGCACAGCTTTATTGCAGTTTTAAACCAAAAATAGAAAGTTGTAGGCAGAAAGTATAGAAAGTGTTCACTTTGAAATCCAGTGCATTTTTCACATCACCATATCTGCCTTGGTCAATTTAAAAGTATTTCTCCCTGACCCTGTACTAGAGTAGAAATAAATTAAAATATTAATATCTTGAAGTTTGAAGGAAAGATTGGCTTAAGGGAAACAAGTTCTGAAACCCAAGCAGGAGTATCCTAGGAGGGGAGGCTGTGTCAGGCCTTGCTGCTGATTCCTTTCTGCATCAGGCAACCAGTGTTAAGGAGCATGACAACTGAAATCAGCTTTTCTTTTCTTTTTTTTTTTTTTTAAGAATTTATTTATTTATTCATGAGAAAGATAGGAGCAGAGAAAGAGAGAGAGAGAGAGAACCGGACATCACTCTGGTACATGTGCTGCCGGGGATTGAACTCAGGACTTCATGCTTGAGAGCCCGGTGCTTTATCCACCGTGCCACCTCCCAGATCACTCAAATCAGCTTTTCACATGGCTGTTGAGTACATTATTTCTGTTTGCTTTGTTTATATCTAGAATCATAAACTCCAATGGCTTCAATAGAAAGGTGAAGTCATTGTATGAAGTTGAGTGGAAACCACACAATTGCAGTGACTGCAGAGAGAGGGGTGGAGGGCTTACAGCTACCACTCAGGGACCATAGGTGGAGCGCCTGCTTAGGCTCACATATGCGCAAGGACCAGGGTTCAAGCCTCTAGTTCCCACCTGCAGGGGGAAGAGCTTCCCAAGTTGAAGAGCAGTGCTGCAGGTATCTGTGTGTCTCCCTTTCTCAGTTTCTGTGTCTCTATATATTAAAGCATAAGCAAAATACAGGCCCTTTGATGAAGTCTCCCAGGCCTAAATGGCAACTCAGCTGTTTTTAATAAAGAATAGTAACAGTGTGGGCTAACTAAAACATGTCCACATATGTTTTGTGAAGGAAGGGTTATTTTGTTCACTGCTCTCTCCTTAAACCATCAAATTAATTCAGCCTGCAGGCTTCAGGTTTACAGTCTGTATCCCAAATACAGAGTCCTTAAGCATCTGGAAAAAATAATGCTGTCATAGCAAAGACTAGACTAATGTAAGTTACCACTGTAAGAACTATATTTATGTTGGTCTAAATTACTAATGTAAGAACTATTGTAAAGTTACTGAGGCAGTAAGTCTTTGGGTTTTGTTATTTTTTTTTAGTATCAAAAGTTAAATGTCATGGCTCAAGTCTTGTATTTTTACCTAGCCTATTAATTGTCACGTTTTAAAAAAAGATTTATAAGAGATGGAGAGAGAAAGACAGACAGACCAGAGCACTGCTGAGCTCTGGCATGTAACTTTGCAGAGTTCGCCTTTAGGCATGTGAGTCTTGTGCTCTACCATGTTGAGCTATTCTCCTGACCTGATGACACTCTTGTTAATGTGCTGGTTTTCCTTCTACTAGCTACAAAGTGCAATTTTATTCTCCATTTGTTAATTACTTATTAAGCTTCCATATGTTTAAAGAGTTATAGTCTCTGTGATCACATTCTTATTGATATCAGGACTCAAGTGGCTGGGGAAATGACAGATGCAAGAAGGAATGAAATTTTCTTTTTTTTAGCATATGATGGAACACTCCCCCCCCCCAATTTAAGGTGACATTGAATTCTTATTACAAACATAGATTCTGGATTTTTTTTTTTTTCTTCTCATAGTGGCAGCTACATTAGCTTTTCAGGCCACTTTCAAGGCATGCGATATTAAATATCTAAAGCACAGGAGTAGATAAACTACACAGGAATAAATCTTTCTTTAAATGAAAGCTATAGTGGTCTGGCAGGTGGCACAGTGGATAAAGCATCAGACTCTCAAGCATGAGGTTCAATCCCCGGCAGCACATGTACCAGGGTGATGCCTGGTTCTTTCTCTCTACTCCTGTGTTTCTCAATAAATATATTTTTTTAAAGGCACAGTGGATAAATGAAAGCTATAGAATGTTTGGACTAGATCAGGTGTCAGGAACCTATTTTCCTCCATTTGGACATTTATCACTTACAGTTTCTATTGTATTATTCCATGGTCATCTCATTCATACTCCACAGGGTTTTTCACAGATGACACTCACTTTGAATGCATATTAGTGTTTATGCTAAGCTTTTTTCCTCTGATCAGTTTTTGTTTTTCATCATTCAGTTTCTGATATTCCACTTCATTTTTTTTTTTTTTAATACCAGCCAGCAGAGAAGTTGTGCCACTCATGACCTGGCCCAAGCATGTTTGCTCCCTTGCCTCATTGCTTCTATAATATTCTTGGTGTGACTGTCAGTTTGTTCTGTGTGGGATCTTTTGGTCCTTACGGTCAGTGCCAGTTATTTCATATATTGATTGATATGAAGCAGAGACCACATATACAAATGATTCTCTACCTCCCCAAGTAGATACTGACAAATGTGGTTTATTTTTAAAATTGTAATGCATTTCTTACCCTTTTACTTATGCTTCTAGGTTTTTAGAACTTCAGCTACAAAAATGGGCAGAATTTTCCTCGATCATATTGGTGGTACCCGTCTGTTTTCATGTGCAAACTGTGATACGATCCTGACCAACCGCTCAGAGCTCATTTCCACACGATTCACAGGCGCCACTGGCCGAGCATTTCTTTTTAACAAGGTTAGTGGGGAAGCTGGTCTTGCTTCCTAAGTGGGTTCAGCGGATATGTTTGGCAGCAGTCACAAAATGCCCCATAGATCTTGGAGATACCATTGGGAGTCAGAACAAGAACTGAAATTTAGAAATGATTGTCTACTATCTTGTCTTTATTGCATCTCAGAAAACTAGAATATAGATTTAAACTGTGAAGGGTTGTTACCATTGGTCTTGAGTGAAAACATGCAGTATACATTCAAATAGAAACTTAGCACAGACAATGGGTTTGCCCTTACAGGGAGCTGTCTACGCTCAGCTGTCATAACTTGACAATGCAAATGTGATTTTGGATTGCATCTAACCAACTATCCTGCTCTAACTCGTATGCATCAATCATTCCATATTCTGATTTAATTTATTACATGGGTTTGCCAACAGAGAGAATGTTTCCTGATTTACAAATAATCATTCTACCTGCAGCTCTAATTTCTGACTTGCTTTGAAATTTGTTGTTATGATTGTACAATCTAAAAGTATACTGGAAAAAAACAAATTTCTAGAAGTTTTGGCTAAAGAAGAACTAACTAGTCCAAGATACTGCACTTAGAATGTCAGCTGAATTTCCCTTGTGGACACTCCTCTGTTCAATTTAGAGTAAGTCTATCTTTTAAAGAATTGATAGCATATGCTTTGGTCTTGACTTAGATAAAAAGCAGGAATTGGCACACAAAAACAGACTGACTGCCTGGTTTTATAATAAAGCTTAATAAATCATGGCCATGCGTATTCATTTGTATATTGTCTTTGGCTGCTTTTATGCTGCTGTAGTAGACTTAAATAGTCACAACAAAGACCGTCTAGTCCTCAACCCAGAGCCTTTACTATCTGATCCTTTATGTTCAAAATAATTAGAAATTCTTTCCATATTCTTTGAATCCATTTGAAAACTGTGTGTTGCAATGTATGATCTGTGGTTGGCCTAGTATATCCCAGTCTGTTTATATATAAGATATATTTTCAAAAATAAATTTGTCAACTTTTTTCTTTTATAGAGTGCTAGAGATTGTGTGCTACGTTCTTTCACATTGATAACTTTGTCCTTATCATTGAACTTGAATGGTAACAACTGGACTCGGATTTACATTGTATGACTTCTAAGTCTGGGACTCTTCACAGAAACTAAGAAATATAATATGTATAGAAAGCATGGCTTGAATTAGTACAGTAATGCATGCTTGCTTTGGATGTCCATTTCAGTGCAGTTTCCCAATGTTTTCCTGTACTAGCAGCTTTGAAAAACAGATTTCAAGAAGCATTTTTCACACAGGAGAGTGCACATGGTACCATTAAAGAGGACCTGGTTCAAGCCTCATCTGTGGGACTTGGTTGGAGGGGGGTGAAGTTTTATGAGCAGTGGAACACTGTAAGCGTCTCCCCTCCCCACTCCCCCAACTCTCTTAGCTGCCTCTTGCTTCTATCAAAAGAGAAAATAGAAATATGGAAAATAGAAAAAGGAAAAAATTGGCCACCAGGGCCAGTGAAGTAGCTATGCAGGTACCAAGCCCTACCAATAAGCCTGGTGGCAGTGAAGAGAAGGAAAAAAAAAAAAAGATTATTGCACCTGCAGTTTGCTTTTCTGAAGTTGCTCTCATTGTACCAGGCAAAATACTGTTTTGTTTTTGTTGTTATATAACTTACATGCCTTTACAACTTTTGTTTTTGTATGTTTCTTAGGTAGTTAACCTGCAGTACAGTGAAGTTCAAGACCGGGTCATGCTCACTGGCCGCCACATGGTTCGAGATGTGAGCTGCAAAAACTGCAATAGCAAACTGGGCTGGATCTATGAATTTGCCACCGAAGATAGCCAGCGTTATAAGGAAGGCCGAGTGATCCTGGAACGAGCTCTAGTTCGAGAGAGTGAGGGGTTTGAGGAGCATGTACCATCTGATAACTCTTGAAGAAAAAGATACAACTCCATCTTTTCCCGGGTCTCCTTCACTGAAAACAAAAATCTACTTACATACACTGTCACCTTAGCATCAGAGTCGGATTCATGAACTGTGGAACAAGAAGTTGTGAGAATCTAAGATAGAACCTTCCTTCATTTCTTTTTAAAAGATTTTCCTATTTTCCATCCAACAGAAGTGTGTAGAGAGAATATTATGCAGATGCTGTTAATTTTCCCCCCCTCTGTTTTCATCTTGAGGCAGGATAGTCTTAACGTGCAGCTACACGGTGGGCTAAGTAAGTTAAAAAGAAATCTGGGCTATTTGAGTGAAAAGGTGTGTTTTAATGTAAGCGTTGAAAGGAAAATGTGTTAAGAGCATGTTTTTTGTTTTTTTTTTTAACTTGTTTGGGCTTCATTTTAAAGTTCTTTTTTAAAACCCAGTTATTTCACTTGATTTGCTAGTTTCTGAGGAGAGATCCGAATTTGTGACCAGCGCTAAAGGTTCAGTGTTAGTGTGGCTTGTGCTGGCCCTTGTGCCATATTGTTGGAGAAGAACCGTAGCACCAGAGCCCATTCTCCTTTGTCAGTCTTGACTCAAAAGATGTCACCATTCCTAGCTATTTGTCACCACATAATTGGTGTTGATTGGAAACTTTTCCTGAAGTGGGACAGACCTGCTTGGTTGTCTTTTCCATGTAACTTAAGCATAGTAATATAAATAAAGTTATAGTTGAATGTTTTTGGTCCTGTGTTGCTTTGAGAAAAAAAAAAAAACCTCTCAGAAGAGCATTTGATATGTAATTTTCATAGTAGTGTTTATTTTCATCTGTGAAACTAAATTGACTGTGTCTCTGATACTAATTTGTTTATATTAAAGCATACTGTTGAAATGCACAGTATAGCACTTACAGAATAGTTGGGCAGCAGAGTGGCACTGTGCATTCATGCAGAAAGCATTTCATCTGTGTTTGTTTTTGAAAGGGGGAAGTAAAGCAGTCTGTCTAAACATTCTGCTTTAAGAAGCAAGCATCTTAGCCGTCCCTCCTCAGTTTGACATTGATTTTGACAAGTCTTTGGAGCCTAATAGTTGCATCAGAGGAATAGCTCTCATTATTTTCTCAGATCTTCCCTAGGTAGTTTAGATACTAAAATTAAAACTCTGCCTGGTCCCTTCAAGTGGAAAGGGATCAAATTTGACTCAGGGTGTTATTTTAGCCCCACATTTACAACATTATGAAGTGTTAAATGCAAATGTTTCTTTACTCAAGCTGTCGACATACTCTAGTATTTGCTTCAGGTAGAACAAATGATAATAAAATTGGCTAGCTGAATGAATGAATATGAATGCGGACTCAATTTTTAGATCTTTGTCTTGAAAGGAAATTTGCCTCAATTAGCAACATCTTTCTGTCTCTGATATTAGAAATGACTCCTGAGTACAGGTACTACTGAGTTTATCTCCTTGTTTACCTTGGGATTCTTGGGTAGAGGCATAGCTCTGTAAGTTGATGTATACCATTTCATCTGAGACAAGTGGACACAGATGTTTGAGATGTGAACACGAAGTTTTCTTGATCATGAAATAAGTGTTCAAGCATTAAGGAACAACATTCATTCTCACTCATTTCCACACTGGCCTTTGATGATATGCAGATTCCTAGTAGCATGCCTTATCTACAGCACTATGTGCATTTGCTGTCACAATAAAGTATATTTTGTCTTGCATTGGTGCACTATTGCTACTTATTTCCTATTTGTCTTTGTAATCACCTTGTCTTAGTTTTTATATAAATATACATCATATCTTTTAAGAACAGCTTTCTTCAATGGCAGTGACATTTTGATTAGTTAATTCTACCAGATTAAACCTGGAAATGTTAAATTTTGTCATCAATTTCTTGAAGATGTCTGATACTAACAGTGTATTCAGTAGTTCTTTATATGTGGACAAGTGTTGTAGCGTAACTTTTAGGTGACAGCAGTGAGTCCTCCATGCCTCCCTTTTAAAAACTGAACAGCTTGGAGAGGTGTCTCAGGGTAGAATACATGCCTTGTATGTTTGAGGCCCTGGGTTCAATCCCTGGAATATCGTCAAAACAAGAATGACAAGAACAAATGGAACTTCATAAATGGCAGAGCAGTTTCGTCTTGCTTTTTTCTCTTTCTGTGCATACCTTTCATTAGTCAGAAATGTAAAAATTGCCCCATAAAGCATTATGGAAAATCCAGTCAAAGCTGATTGTTTATAGAAGAGCATACTGTTTACTTGAGATGGGAAACCACTGATGAATGATTTTGTTTTAGGATGGGAAGACTAGCCAAAGAAAAAGGTGAATATACTGCATAATAAGTGGGTTACTGAGGGTATAGACTAAGCTGTTCCCTTTGACTAAAAGAATACCAGAATTCTTCCTCTTAGTTTTAAGTGATGGTGACTACATTGTTTTGATCATAAATGAGTATTTTTAAGGTGACTCTAAAGTGAATATTCTGGGATAAAAATCTGTTACTGGGAGTTGGGCGGTAGTGCAGTGGGTTAAGCGCACGTTGCGCAAAGTGCAAGGACCATAGTGAGAATCCCAGTTCGAGCCCCCAGCTCACAGGTGATGAAACAGGTCTGCAGGTGTCTTTCTCTCCCCGTCTCTGCCTTCCTGTCCTCTCTCCATTTCTCTCTGTCCTATCCGACAATGACATCACTAACAACAATAATAACTACAGCAATAAAAGCAAGGGCAACAAAAAGGAATAAGTAAATACTAAAAAATCTGTTAATGTGAACATTGATGTTACAGTTGTGGGTGGCTACTGTGAGTTGGAGGTAAAAAATAACAGCAGCCTGTTTTCTAAATTTGCCTATTCATAATAGTTCTGGGATGTTCTTGATCAAGCAGCATTGGAAAACTTGTGTAAGTTATAGAAACATAGTTATGTTGGTTAATTTTCACAAAAATTATAAAACTCTCACAGCTGAAACAGCCACTAATCAACTGCATGCCTGTATTTGTATTTAACACTGGCCTCTCACCAGGAGCTAAGTAAAACCAAAACTTAAGGGAATTAAATGGGAAAACTCTTGTTAGGTGCTGGCACTGCACTGGTAGAAGGTACACTGAAAGAAGAGATTAGACTGCATACTCAAATTGGGTGTGTTGCTTTTTTTTTCCTTTTATTTAAGAAAGGATTAACAAAACCATAGGGTAGGAGGGGTACAACTCCACACAATTCCCACCATCCAATCTCCATATCCTACCCCCTCCCCTGATAGCTTTCCCATTCTCTATCCCTCTGGGAGTATGGACTCAGGGTCATTGTGGGTTGCAGAAGGTAGAAGGTCGGGGACTAGACAGGGCTGTCCACTGTCACCGTACTCTTCAACATAGTATTGGAAGTTCTTGCCATAGCAATCAGGCAAGAGAAAGAAATCAAAGGAATACAGATTGGAAGGGAAGAAGTCAAGCTCTCACTATTTGCAGATGATATGATAGTATACATAGAAAAACCTAAAGAATCCAGCAGAAAACTACTGGAAGTTATTAGGCAATATAGCAAGGAATCAGGCTACAAAATCAATGTACAAAAATCAGTGGCATTTCTTTATGCAAACACTAAATCTGAAGAAGACATCCAGAAATCACTCCCATTTACTGTTTCAGCAAAATCAATCAAATACCTAGGAATAAAGTTGACCAAAGAAGTGAAAGACTTGTATGCTGAAAACTATGAGTCGCTACTCAAGGAAATAGAAACTGATACCAAGAAATGGAAAGATACCCCATGCTCATGGATTGGAAGAATATCATCAAAATGAATATTCTCCCCAGAGCTATATACAATTTTTTTTTTATCAGAGCACTACTCAGCTCTGGTTTATGGTGGTGCAGGGGATTGAACCTGGGACTTTGGAGCCTCAGGCATGGGAGTCTGCATAATCATTATGCTATCTACCCCTGCCCTTATTTACCAGAGCACTGCTCAACTCTGGGTTATGGTGGTGTGGGGGATTGAGCCTGAAACTTCACAGCCTTAGGCATGAGAGTCTGTTTGCATAACCATTATGCTGTCTACCCCCATTGTTGTTTGTTTCTTTATTAAACCATTAGAACTTCCCACATTGAAACTTCTGTATCAAAACATAAAATGTACTTTCTAGAACATCATAAAAGGGTTTTGAAACAAGGGCAACAAAATAAAAGGGTTTGGAAAAGATCCTGGATATTACTATACATATTTAGGTTTTTAAAATGATCTGTGAACTTGACTATTTGGAAGCTTTCTAAAAAACTTTAACGTTTCTGATACTTTCATTGGGGGTTGGTTGTTGATAGTACAGTTGTTGATACATGGGTACAATTTCTCATTTCCCCATACTCGGTGTCTATACAACTCCCAACTTCCATGGTCCAGGAGGTGGTGCAGTGGATAAAGCATTGAACTCTCAAGCATGAGGTCATGAGTTCAATCCCTGGCAGCACATGTAACAGAGTGATGTCTGATTATTTCTCTCTCTCTGTCCTCCTATCTATCCCATTAATAAAATATAAAAACAAATCCTGTTAAAAAACTCCCAACTTCCTACCACTATGCATCCAGTACACCAATGTCCTTTCCACCATCCTTAGTTGGCCTTTGCTTTGGTGCAATGCACCACACCCAGTCCAAGTTTCATTTTGTGTTTTCCATCCTTGCTTGTGTTTGTGTTTCAATTCTTGTTTTTTGAAGCTCTGCCTGTGTTTAGAAGGCTTATTAAGCAATTACTTATATCCCATTGCTTCCCAATATTTGCTTCCCAAAATTTGATTGAACAAACTGCAAAGATAACATGTCTGCTGAAACATGTGAATCACTATTCAAAAGGGTTGTCCAAACTCGAGCATGGTTGGGTGTTTGCCATACAAACTTTATACAACCTTAGAGAATAAGAAAAAAGTGGTCTGTGAAGTGGCGCAGTGGATAAAGCACTGGATTCTCAACCAAGAGGTCCAAGTTCAATCCCTGGCAGCACAGGTACCAGAGTGATGTCTGGTTCTTTCTCTCTCTCCTGTCTTTCTCATGAATAAATAAAATCTTAGAAAAAAATTTAAAGTTTGTTTCAGACAAAAACAAAAAACTTAAAGATGAATAAGTAGGTGAAGTAATCTTGAGAGGAAATGTCTCTAAGGAGCTTCTAGTTTCTATAAATGTCACTACACTTTAGTGGCGCTTTTTTTTTTTTTTTGTCTTTTTTTTTTTCCTGATTTTTTTTATTGGGGAATTAATGTTTTACATCCAACAGTAAGTACAATAGTTTGTACATGTATAACATTCCCCAGCTTCCCATATAACAATACAACCCCCACTAGGTCCTCTGAATCCTTCTTGGACCTGTATTCTCCCCACCCACCCACCCCAGAGTCTTTTACTTTAGTGCAATACGCCAATTCCATTTAAGGTTCTACTTGTGTTTTCTTTCTGATCTTGTTTTTCAACTACTGCCTGGGAGTGAGAGAATCCCATATTCATCCTTCTGTTTCTGACTTATTTCACTCAACATGATTTTTTTCAAGGTGCATCCAAGATCGGCTGAAAACGGTGAAGTCACCATTTTTTACAGCTGAATAGTATTCCATTGTGTATATAGACCACAACTTGCTCAGCCACTCATCTGTTGTTGGACACCTGGGTTGCTTCCAGGTTTTGGCTATTACAAATTGTGCTGCCAAGAACATATGTGTACACAGATCTTTTTGGATGGATGTGTTGGGTTCCTTGGGATATATCCCCAGGAGAGGAATTGCAGGGTCATAGGGTAGGTCCATTTCTAGCCTTCTGAGAGTTCTCCAGACTGTTCTCCACAGAGGTTGGACCAATTGACATTCCCACCAGCAGTGCAGGAGGGTTCCTTTGACCCCACACCCTCTCCAGCATTTGCTGCTGTTACCTTTTCTGATGCATGACATTCTCACAGGAGTGAAGTGATATCTCATTGTTGTCTTGATTTGCATTTCTCTGACAATCAGAGACTTGGAGCATTTTTTCATGTGTTTCTGGGCCTTTTGGATCTCTTCTGTGGTGAATATTCTGTCCAAGTCCTCCCCCCATTTTTGGATGGGGTTATTTGTTGTCTTGTTGTTGAGTTTGGCAAGCTCTTTATATATGTTGGTTATTAAACTCTTGTCTGATGTATGGCATGTAAAGATCTTCTCCCATTCTGTGAGGGGTCTCTTGGTTTGGGCAGTGGTTTCTTTTGCTGTGAAGAAGCTTTTTAATTTGATGTAATCCCATATGTTTATACTTGTCTTAGTCTTCTTTGTAATTGGATTCGTTTCATTGAAGATGTCTTTAAAATTTATGCGGAAAAGAGTTCTGCCAATATTTTCTTTTTTTTTTTTTAATTTTTTTATATTTATTTTATTTATTTATTCCCTTTTGTTGCCCTTGTTGTTTTATTGTTGTAGTTGTTGTTGTTGTTGTTGTTGGATAGGACAGAGAGAAATGGAGAGAGGAGGGGAAGACAGAGAGGAGGAGAGAAAGATAGACACCTGCAGACCTGCTTCACCGCCTGTGAAGCGACTCTCCTGCAGGTGGGGAGCCGGGGTTCGAACCGGGATCCTTATGCCGGTCCTTGTGCTTTGCGCCACCTGCGCTTAACCCGCTGCACTACAGCCCGACTCCCCCAATATTTTCTTCTAAGTATCTGATAGTTTGTGGTCTAACATCCAAGTCCTTGATCTACTTGGAATTTACTTTTGTATTTGGTGAAATACAGTGGTTCAGTTTCATTCTTCTTCATGTTTCAACCCATTGTTTCCAACACCATTTGTTGAAGAGACTCTGCTTTCCCCATTTAATAGTCTGAGCCCCTTTGTCAAAGATTAGATGTCCGTAGGTGTGGGGGCTCACTTCTGGGCTCTCAATTCTATTCCACTGGTCAGTGTGTCTATTCATGTTCCAGTACCAAGCAGTTTTGATGACAACAGCCCTATAATACAATTTGAGATCTGGGAGTGTGATGCCTTCGGTTCTGTTCTTTTTTCTCAAGATTGTTTTGGCAATTCTAGGTCTTTTCTGGTTCCAGATAAACATTTGTAGAATTTGTTCTATTCTCCTAAAAAATGTGCTTGGGATCTTGATGGGGATAGCATTAAATTTGTAGATGGCTCTGGTAGTATATTCATTTTGATGATGTTAATTCTTCCTACCCATGAACATGGAATATCTTTCCACTTCTTTGTGTCTTTTGCAATTTCCTTGAGTAGTGACTCATAATTTTCAGTATACAAGTCTTTCACTTCTTTGGTTAGGTTTACTCCTAGATATTTTATTGTTTTTGTTGCTGTAGTAAAAGGAACTGATTTCTGGATTTCAATTTCTTCTAGCTTACTGTTTGCATAGAGGAATGCCACTGACTTTTGAATGTTAATTTTGTAGCCTGACACCTTACTGTATTTCCTGATGATTTCCAAAAGCTTCTTGCTGGATTCCTTAGGTTTTTCTGTGTATACTATCATGTCATCTGCAAATAGGGAGAGTTTGACTTCTTCTCTTCCAATCTGTATCCCTTTAATTCCTTGCTCCTGCCTGATTGCTATGGCAAGAACTTCCAACACTATGTTGAATAGTAATGGTGATAGTGGGCAGTCCTGTCTAGTACCTGATCTGAGGGGAAATGCTTCCAGTTTTTCACCATTGAGTATGATGTTGGATGTAGATTTGCTATATATAGACTCCACTATCTTCAGGAATTTCCCATCTATTCCCATTTTTTGTAGTGTTTTGATCATAAAGGGATGTTGTATTTTGTCAAAGGCTTTCTCTGCATCTATTGATATGACCATGTGGTTTTTGGTCTTGCTTTTGTTGATGTGGTGGATCACATTGATTGATTTACGTATATTAAACCAACCTTGCATGCCTAGGATAAACCCCACTTGGTCATGATGAACAATCTTTTTGATATACTGCTGTATCCGGTTGGCTAGAATTTTGTTCAATATTTTCGCATCTATGTTCATCAGAGATATTGGTCTGTAGTTTTCTTTTTTGGTTGTGTCCCTGTCTGCTTTTGGTATTAGGGTGATGTTGGTTTCATAGAAGCTGGCAGGGAGTATTCCAGTGTCTTCAATCTTCTGGAAGACTTTTGAAAGTAGAGGTATTAGTTCTTCTTTGAAAGTTTTGTAGAATTCATTTGTAAAAACATCTGATCCAGGACTTTTACTTTTGGGAAGATTTTTGATAACTGTTTCAATTTCATTAGCTGTGATGGTCCTGTTCATGTTATACACTTCCTCTTTACTTAGTTTTTGAAGTTGGTAGGTATCTAGGAAATCGTCCATTTCTTCCAGGTTCTCTAGCTTGGTGGCATATAGTTGTTCATAGAAGCCTCGCATGATATGTTGAATTTCTGCGGTGTCTGTTGTGATATCTCCTCTTTCATTTACTATCCGATTTATTTATTACTTCTCTCTATTTTGTCTTGTGAGTCTGCCTAAAGGTTTGTCGATTTTGTTTACTCTTTCAAAGAACCAACATTTACTTTCATTGATCTTTTGTATGGTTTTCCTATTCTCAATGTTATTTATTTCTGCCCTAACTTTATTGATTTCTGTCCTTCTGGTTGCTTTAGGATTCCTTTGTTGTTCTTCTTCTAGGTCTTTAAGATATGCAATCAGGCTGTTTATTTGTGCTTTTTCTTGTTTCCTAATGTGTGCTTGTATAGCTATTCCCTCTTAGGACTGCTTTAGCTGTGTCCCAAATATTTTGATAGCTTGTGTCTTCATTTTCATTGAACTCTCGAAACATTTTGATTTCTTCCTTGATTTCCTCTTTGACCCAGAAGTTGTTAAGAAGTGTACTGTTGAGCTTCCACATTTTGGGACTGTTACTAATCTTTTGTTGATTGTTAAGTGTTAGTTTAATTCCACTGTGGTCTGAGAAGATGCTTGGGATGATTTCAGTGCTCTTGAATTGGCTGATGCTGTCTTTGTGGCCTAACATACGGTCTATCCTTGAGAATGACCCATGTGGATTTGAGTAAAATGTGTATTCCAGTTTCTTGGGATGAATGACTCTGAAAATTTCCAATAGTTCTAGTTTATCTATCTCTTCATTTAGCTCCCTTATGTCTTTACTGATTTTCTGCCTGGATGATCTGTCAAGTTGAGAGAGTGGGGTGTTGAAGTTCCCTACTATGATTGTGTTACTGTTAATGTATTGCTGTAGCTCTTTCAGTAGACATTTGATGTATTTAGATGGCTTCTCATTTGGTGCATAGATGTTAATAATTGTTAAGTCCTCTTGATTGACTGATCCTCTGAGCATTAAGTAGTGTCCATTCCTATCTTTTTTAATCTTATCTATTTTAAAGTCTATCATGTCAGATATGAGAATAGCTGTTCCTGCCCTTTTTTGTGGGCCATTGGCTTGTATGATAGTTTTCCATCCTTTCACTTTAAGTCTGTGTTTGTCTTGTTGAGTTAGGTGAGTTTCCTGTAGACAACATATTGTTGGGTTGTGTTTTCTGATCCATCTTCCTACTCTGTGTCTTTTAATAGGTGAATTCAGGCCATTGACATTTATTGATATCAAAGATTGAAGACATTTTAACACCATTCTTGTAGAGTTTTAGAGTGTTTTGATATATGCCCTATTTGTGGTGGTCTGGTTGTTTATAGGAGACCTTTCAGGACTTCTTTCAGGGCAAGCTTGGTGATGGTTGATTCCTTCAACTGTTGCTTGTCTGAGAAGGTTTTGATGCCTCCATCTAGTCTGAATGACAGTCTAACAGGATATAGTATTCTTGGCTGAAAGCCTTTCTCATTGAGCACTCGATAGATATCTTGCCATTCTCTTCTGGCCTGTAGTGTTTGTGTGGAGAAGTCTGCTACTAATCTTATGGGTTTTCCTCTGTAGGTGACTCTTTGTTTTTCTCTTGCAGCCTTCAGGATCCTTTCTTTATCCTTATTCCTTTCCATTCTAAGTATGACATGTCTTGGTGTCTTTAGGTCTGTGTTAATTCTGTTTGGGACCCTCTGGGCTTCTTGAATCTTTATGTCTTTGATGTTGTCTAGACTAGAGAAATTTTCAGCTATTATGGCCTGGAAAATGCTTTCTTCCTCTCCTTCTCTTTCTTCCCCTGGTAAGCCAATAATGCATATATTTTTTCTTTTGAAGTCATCCCATAGGACTCTGTTGTTGTTTTCAGCATCTCTTAATCTCTTTTTGAGATCTCTTACTTCTTTTTTAGTTGTCTCTAATTCATCCTCGATCTTGCTAATTCTGTCTTCAGCCTCATAGATTCTATTCTCTCTGCCCTCTACTGCTTTCTGGAGTTCATCTATTTTGTTGTCCTGCTCTGCTACTGTTTTAGCTTGTTCAGCTAGTTGCCTTCTTAGCTCAGCGATTTCAGCTTTCAGCTCTCTAATAACCATGAGATAATTAGAATTTTCTTCCATATTCTCATTTGTTGTTCCTGCATTTCTGATTACAATTTTTTCAAATTCTTTACTCACTCCTGTTATTATTTCCTTAGCTAATGTTTGGATGTTGAACTCGTTTTGTGCTTCACCCTCTGGAGGACTTTTAGCTGGACTCTTGTCCTGGTTCGAGTCTCCAATATTTTTTCTTGTTGTTTTAACCATTTTATATATTATGTTATGAGTTCCCTTTATCAGTACTTTTCAAACTATTGATCACTATTGCCTGGATTGACTTGTGTCTAATTTAATTAAAGGGTTTACAGTGGTGGAAGTTAACAGTTTTTTCAATCCCTGAGTTGGAGCTCAGTGGTGTAAAAGCCTCTTTTTTTTTTTTCTTCCCTGTAGGCTATGGGAGCCTGAGGGCTTTTAAACTATCAATAGGTTTCTTAGCTTAATCACTGACTCCTGACCAAGAGATAAAGCGGGGTGTGGCAGAGATAATCCAGTGGTTATGCAAAGAGACTTTCACAGCCCCTCAGCTATGCCACGGAGGTATAGGTCTTCTCCTGAGTTTCCCGATTAGATCTCTGTCCCCTGGTGTCCCTCCCTGTTGCTGCTCCAGATTCTGAGGGTAGTAGCAATGGAGATTCAGAGTTGCACTTGGTGAGTCTCTGGGGAGTCCTCTCCTCCCTTCAGCTGTCCCCTTGTTGGTGGAGCAGACTGGAGGTGGTGTCTCAACTGATAAACTGCTGAACTGTTAGCCGTCACTTAATCTCTCCTGAGGCCCCTCTCTCCTCTCTGTCACCAGCCAAATGTATTTGTACTTACGGGTGATTTACTGGGTTCCTGTGGTCATTCTAGTCCTGTCTTGTTTTGGTCCCGGGTGGTCTCCTTTGGTATTCCTAGTTGATCTAGAGGAGAGGAGAGGAGAGGAGAGGAGAGGAGAGGAGAGGAGAGGAGAGGAGAGGAGAGGAGAGGAGAGGAGAGGAAGCGATCTGCTGCTCGTAGCTCTGCCTCCAGAAGTCCTCTCACTTTTTCTAGTGGCCCATTTTTAATATTGACTCATGCTGATTTTGAATTCTGGGAACTCAACCTCTGAAATTTGTTTTTCATAAGTATGAATTATAAAAGCAAGTCCTACCTTAAGTGGTTTTTATGATAATGTAGTGAAAATACCCCTGAAGCCCTGTTGATAAAATACTGTGCATTGTATGAAATAACAGTAACCCTGAACAACCCTGCACAGTGTAATTTTTTAATTGGGATTAATGGTTTACAGTTGTTGGTACATGAGATTTTACACATATATCATTTTTATGGGGGAACTAAAGGTTTACAGTAAATATAGTTGTTGATACATCTGCAAAATTTCTCAGTTTTCTGCAAAACACTCTCACCCCCAGGTCCTCCACCATCATTGCACCAAGGCCTGAACCCCCCACACACACACACACATTCACACACACTCCTTTGCTTTGGTGCAGTACACAGTACACCAAACCCAGTCCTCCAAGATCTGCTTTGTGTTTCACCTTTATGGAATAACCAGAGCTGTCTGTCTCTCTTTCTACCAGAGTCACTGCTGTGGCTTTGTGTCCGCAGTGTTTCACCATTACCAGTGCTTGCTCTCACTCCTCTTTTCAGATAGGTGAGAGAAATAGAGAGAGAGAGAGAGAGAGAGAGAGAAAAACACTCCTGAAGATCCCTCCCCCCCCCAACACACACACCCATAGGTGCTTCCATGTGGTAGCTAAGAGCTCAAATCTGGGTCCTGGTAAAGTGTGTACTCTACTGGGTGAGCTATATCCCTGCCCCTGAACTAGAATCCTATTCTTGATGTGTACAGTTAAATCTTTAAGCAAATTAGGCCTTAAATCTATTTATCAGATGCTACCAATCTTAACCTTTGAAAGTAGACATTTTACTGTGTTTTCAGAGATCAGAGCTATTTCCAGTGAAGCACAAGGCAGAACAAAATGTTTATTGGATATAATCTCAACGATACAGACATATAAATAAAAATTAAACTCCTTTTTAAAAATTCTTCCAGGAGTTTATTGTGATATGGAGAAATCCTTTAGTTTCCCCCTAATTAATAAAATGGACATTAACAGTGAATGTATTATCTATAGTGTTTGAGAAAATAGCTAATTATGACTTTAAAGATACGAAAGCCTCCATTATTTACCCCAGTCAGGTAACTTTTGAGAAGAATACTGAGTATTCCTACTAGTTCACATTGACTGATTAATTCTCAAACTCAATTTTTTTTGTTTTTTTTTTTTGCCTCCAGGTTAATCACTGGGATTTGGTGCCTGCATTATGAATCCACTGCTCCTGGAAGCTGTTTCTTCCCTTTTGTTGCCCTTATTGTTTATCACAGTTGTTATTATTATTATTGTCATTGCTATCATCGTTGGATAGGACAGAGAGAAATCAACACAGGAGGGGAAGATGGAGGGGGTGGGGAGAAAGATACCTGCAGACCTGCTTCACCACTTGTGAAGCGATCCCCCTGTAGGTGGGGAGCCAGGGGCTCTAACCGAGATCTTTAGGGTTTGTGAGCATTGTGCCATGAGCGCTTAACCCACTGCGCTACCGCCTGGCCCCTTCAATTTTCTTTCTCTATGGGTTGTCTCAACTTATTCCACACTACTGATGTTACCCCAAATGTTTGAAGAAACCTAGGGATGTGAAAGAAACTATCTCATTTTACATGTCCTCTGCCAATTTGCCTTGAAAACACATTGTCACTTGTCCTTGGATTTAAAATACAATGCAAATTCCATCAGAAAGCAAATAAAAATTACATCAAAACCAAAGCCCAACCTTGAAGAAAGTGGTATTGTGTTTTTGAGAACTGACAGAAGGGTTTTAGGGCCAGCTCCTGAGTTGGGAAGTATAGGCCTCAATGATTCACCAGAATCCCTGTTGTCCTTGGAGCTCCATGGCATGAGCTGTCAGCGTGTGGCCACCCTACCTGTATAGCCAGGAATACTAAGCCAAGTGGAGGCATTCCTGTGAATGTGTAAATACCTCATGAATCTTCATGTCCCTAAATAAACCACCTTCACACCCCTTGGTTCTAGGACATGACAAGTGGAAGATGCTGAGGCATTTCTGAATCCTTCCAGTGTTGTAACAGGAATAAACAATAGAAGAAGCAAAACAATTCCCAATCTAAATTAGGCAAACACTGGTAGACTAGAACCAGAAACAACAGCAACAGTAAACAGCAGAGAGATAGGAGAGAGGACAAACTGGGAAGAGTGACATAATCAAATGCAGGTGAATCAAAACCCATTTAAAGGGGGGAAAAAGCTGTTACAGATTTTGTATTTTAGACACAACACTCAGGGTAGCCACAGATAAATTCCCTTTTTATTGGGGCCAGGCAGTAATGCATAGGTTAAGTGCACATAGTGCAAAAGCACAAGTATCCTGGTTCAAGCCCTCAGCTCCCCACCTGCTGGGGGTAACTTTACAAGTGGTGAAGCAGGTCTGCAGATGTCTATCTTTGTCTTCCCCTCTTCCCTCAGTTTCTCTCTGTCCTATCCACCAACAACAATGGGGAAAAAAATAGCCTCTGGGGGTCGTGTGGTAGCATAGCAGGTTAAGGGCACATGGCATAAAGCGCACTGAATCGTGTAAGGATCCCGGTTTGAGCCCTGGATCCCCACCTGTGGGGAGGGTCACTTCACAGGCCATGTGAAGCAGGTCAGCTGGTGTCTTTCTCTCCCCCTCTATGTCTTCCCCCTCCTCTCTCCATTTCTCTCTGTCCTATATGACAACAATAACAACAATGATAAACAAGGGCAAAAAAAAAAAAAAAGGAAAAAATAGCCTCCAAGAGTAATAAATTCTTAGTGCAGGCACCGAGCCCCAGCAATAACCCTGAAGGCAAAAAATAAATAAATTCCCTTTCTATGTTAAGTTTTTAAGTTCTGCTTTAAAGTGGGTTCCTTT
Source organism: Erinaceus europaeus (assembly GCF_950295315.1). NCBI lineage: Eukaryota > Metazoa > Chordata > Mammalia > Eulipotyphla > Erinaceidae > Erinaceus > Erinaceus europaeus. The sequence continues at coordinate 20,702,906 of NC_080164.1, forward strand.
AGAGAGATGAAGAGATTGAGCAGGCCTGCTAGAGGGGTGGGGGAGGGAGAACTTTTAATATAAAATCAACTACCAGGGCAGAGTGGTGATGCACCCGGTTGAGCCCACGTATTACAGTGCTCAAGGATCCAGGTTCAAGCCCCTGGTCCCCACCTGCAGAGGAAAACTTCACAAGTGGTGAAGAAGTGCCGCAGGTGTCTATCTCCTCCTTATTAATTTCTGGTTGTCTATCTAATGAATAAAGATAATTTAAAAATTATAATAATAAAATCAACTACCAGTAGATGGCATGAATGTGTAAGAAACTCACTTCTTCACTGTATTTCACCTGGTTTTGCAGGAAGGGGAAAAAAAAACCACCCAAACAAACCCCTGGGGCAGTCTGTTTCTATTTGCTATTAGTTAGCTAATCTGATATGTGAGGCATTTTATTCCAATAAGGTGAAATTGTGGGAAACAAATGAGATCATATTGAGAAGGTGCTTTCAACACTATGAAATGCACCACTGGTTGCTTCCATAAGGAACAGAATCTTGTGGGCCCACCCAGGACCTTGGCTTTACCATAAAGCAATGACAGTTGGGATAGTCCCAGTCTCCGATGTCTCCTGCCCCGACACTCAAAAAAGACTGGCCCTGAAATGCATGCAGCATGAAATATTCCTCAGATGTGGCCATGAGCTATAAGCTCAGACCAGTACGGATTTAGAGGTTACACAGGCTCTGGTGCTAAATAATATATATGCCCTGGAGTAGATGGATGGAGGTAAATAGTTAATTTTAGCCACAGAATTTTTTTTTTTTTTTTTACAAGAATGGGAGCTACTCCCTGCCCTAATTCAATTTTCTAGCCCTTTCCTCTGACACCGTTCTCTCAGACAATATTCTTATCCAACCTCAGGCTAGCTACCAAACTGAAGCAAAACTACCATAGTTTTTGCCCCCTAGGAACATGACTAAAATGGTTCTCCTAGCTTTCTTCTACCCTAAAATCCCTAATCTCATCTGCTCTAATCCTATTTTCTGGTTCCTGTTCATTAACCATCTTGTCTCAGCTTAGGTCATGCCAGCTTCCAGACACCAAGTAACAGATGCTACCATGACTCCATCCCAACTTCTCTGTGCAGACGACCTCACCAAAGTGTCCTGGACCCTAACATCTCCAGAGCTCTGGTTTGGAAGACCAGAGAGACCAGGGAGAGATAGAAACAGGCTAGGGGTATGGATCAACCTGCCAACCCCATGCTCAGTGGAGAAGCAGCTACAGAAGCCAGAACTCCTACCTTCTGCTCCCCATAAACAATCTTGACCCATACTTCCAGTGGGGGAGAAGTGACAGGATGAAGATGAGAGGACTCTGCACTCCAGCTCCATCAGCACCCAGAGAGACAGAAGGAAAAGGAGAGGGACGTATGAAGGTAGTTGTAATGTCATGAATGGCTTAGATGGAAATAGAGGATTGAATCAGGAAAAGAAGGGACAACTATGTATAAATGTGGACAGATAGTTGTAGAGAAGATGATTGGCCCATGTCTACAACCTTAGGGGAACTGTGGTGGATTGCACTGGGGAGAGTGAAGATTCAAAACTTTGGTGGTGGGAGTGGTATGGATTCAAATCCCTGTCAACATATAAATCTGTAATATAAAAATTAATTTTTTTGCCTTCAGGGTTATTGCTAGTGCTCGGTACATGTACCAAGAATCCACTGCTCCTGAAGGCTATTTTTTTCCATTTTGTTGCCCTTGTTGTTTTATCGTTATTGTGGTTATTATTATTATTTTTATTGATGTAATTGTTGGATAGGACAGAGAGAAATGGGAAGCGGAGGGGAAGACATAGAAGGGGAGAGAAAGATAGACACCTACAGACCTGCTTTCTCATCAAGTGACCCCCCCAACACAGGCGGAGCCAGGGCTTGAGCTGGGATTCTTGTGCCGGTCCATGTCCTTTGAGCCAATGTGTGCTTAATCTGCTGCTCTACTGCCCAACCCCCCCCCCAATTAATTGATTAAAAAAACTATGAAGTGCCATACAAAAGATAGTACTGCTCCTAGTTTTTGTGATGTGATCTCTTTTCTGCTGTGCTTATTCTGGTAACTACAGCTTGAACTAACATGACTTCAAAAATGTTCTTTTCAAAAACTTTTTTCATATCAGTGGCTTTTATTTGGATAAGCTGCAGAAACTAGAACAAAGAAGGGTGACTGAAGTTAAACCCTAGACTCGTCACTTCTTCAATTGCAAAACTGTTAAGTGGTTTTTTTTTTTTTTTCTGGAGCATATGTGAAATGCTTTATAAATAAAATGGTATTCTAAAGATAGAATATGTTCTGACAGTGTGAGAGAGGCTCAGTAAACTGCAGAGCCAGCGTAGGCTTGGTTGTTTTAAAGTATCTGCACTTCCAGTGATTTGTTTGGTATCTGAGTGCCTGCCATGTGTGTCAGGTGAGGGGCTAAGAGATAAGAACACCTGGCACGACTTCCCAGCAGTCAGAGGGTGTTTGCAAAGCCCAAATGCCTAAAAGTTGGTCACTATGGCAATATGACCTGCAGTCCTGCCAAGCAGCCACGGAGAAGGACATGAGCCCCGGATGCGGAGGAAGAGGCCTTGCTTTCCCCAGCCACAGACTAACTTTCACATTAGAAAAGAGGAAAACCTCCAAAGGAGATAGAAATGACAGAAAACACCTTTCCAAGAGCAATGGATTCTGGATGGCAACTGGATTAATTTAATTAACATCCTCAAACAAGTTTCACCTGGCTCCCTCCCATACTCCCTCGCTCACTCCCTCCCAGGTGCAAATACAAATCTGCTGACTGTAGGGTATTTTCAGGGGGGGCCTGCACACTAGTAACTGTGGTTTGTTTTTTTTTTAAAATAAAATGGAAACCCTGACAGGACCATAGGATAAGAGGAGTACAATTCCCACCATCAGAGCTGCATATCCCAGCCCCTCCCCTGTTAGCTTTCCTATTCTTTAACCCCTCTGGGAGTATGGACCCAGGGTCATTATGGGATGCAGAAGGTGGAAGGTCTGCCTTCTGTAATTGCTTCCCTGTTGAACATGGGCATTGGCAGGTTGATCCATACTCCCAGTCTGTCTCTCTCTTTCCCTAGTGGGGCGGGGCTCTGGGGAGGTGGAGCTCCAGGACACACTGGTGGGGTCGTCTGCCCTGGGAAGTCCAGTTGGCATCATGGTAGCATCTGGAATGGTGGCTGAAAAAGAGTTAACATAAAAGCCATACAAATTGTTGATTAATCATGAACCTAAAGGCTGGAATAGTGCAGATGAAGATTTGGGGTCTCCATTTTGGGAATAGCTAGTAGGTCTATTTTGGAATATATTCCAAAGGGCCTGTGACTTCATTAGTTTTTGCCCGAGCCTGACATCTGATATGCAGATGGTCCCAAGTTATTGTCTGGGGAGATGATGTCATGGCTGGAAAAAGGGCTAGAAAGCTGGATCAGGGAAGTAAGTAGCTCCCAAATATGGGAAAAGTGTATAAATACTGACGACTGCAAAACCCATCAATTTGATCTGATCTGGGGCCTATATTCAGCATAGGAGCCTGTGTGACCTCTACACCCCTATAGGTCCAAACTTGCATCCTGTGGTCATGAGTAGGAACATTCCGAGTTGCACCAATTTCAGGACCCATCTTCTTCAAGTGGTAGATAGAGTATGTTATCCAACCCCACTTCAGAGGATGAAACATTTTCTACCTGTTATGCCCAAAGGTTCAGGTCCCAATCACATACAAGGAAGTCCAGAGTCACATGCAAGTACAAGAGTCTTTATTAGCAAGCTTAAGCTTGGGCCGCTGACACCCTTCTACACAAGGGGCGAGAGGAGAGTCTGCGACCCCGATCATTTTTCATCCCACCTTTTTATAGTTATGGTACAGGTAGGAATATTTAACTATGAACAAGGAACAGTAGGTTGCGGGTCAACGGCTGGTCTCCTTTGCAACACCTGGGGACTTTCCTACTTGTCTCTGATTGGTTGGATCCAGGGTGGGAATTTTTGTGGTTTTTCCAGTAACTTGGGGTGAGGCTGAGATCATACCTAACATGGCAGGAGCATTCAAAATGGAGTCACTCTGGGTTTTTCTCTGACCTCCTCACTACCATTATTGATTCACATTGAGGGCAAGGTCCTATGGGGGTAGCTGTGCTCTTGAGCAGAGTTCTTAACCTTTCTGTGCATGGACTCTCCTCTCTAAAAAAGGGAAAGGAAAAATCATAGTATTGACTTCATAGAGTAAGTGTGTGGATAGAATGTGCTGGTCTGTGGAACGTGCTTAGACCAATGACTGGCTGGCATTATCACTGCCTGTATAGTAGTTAAGGGAGCCGTAAGACTGGGACAGGTTCACAGCTTTACTTAAGAGGCCAAGTGTCCGGTCCATACTCCCAGAGGGATATAGAGAATAGGAAAGCTATCAGGGGAGGGGATGGGATATAGAGTCCTGGTGGTGGAAATCGTGTGGAGTTATACCCCTCCTATCCTATGGTTTTGTTAATGTCTCCCTTTTTTAAATAAATAAAGAGGCCAAGTGTCTGCATGGACACACACACTTGAGTGAGGCTCAGTGAATTATTAAACCCGTGCAGGCTCTAGTTGCTAGAGTCTTTGCTTGTCCAGTGCTCTGTTCAGCAGTATTTGAGTGGTGGTTACAGGTGAACAAAAAGATCTTACACCACTTAAAGGACAGTCAGCCTGCTTGAAAGTGAAGGCAAACATACTCAGACACACATTTCTTTCCTCCCTTTCTCTGCCTTCCCCTCCCCCCCCTTTCTGAGGGGAGGAGGGAGTGAAAGAGACCACAGCACCAAAGCTTCCTTCAGTGCAGTGAGGGCCAGGCTTGAAGTCTAGTTGCACACATCGCAAAGCAATGCACTATCCAAGTGAGCAATTTTGCCAACCCTCAGAAAGTCAGATTTCACTAAACGACAAATGAGCGAGCAAACATGGAAGTAGAGTAAAAGGAGGACTTGAAACAGAGCTGGGTGGCTGGTGGGTCCTTGTCCACTTTCTGGAGTAGTGTAAACTCCCAGAAGGGCAATCGAAGGCAGGACGGAAGCACTTGACATGCACTTGTAACTTGGATGACATCTGCGTGCAGGTCAGCTGAGGGTGTGTCCAAGGCTGGCTCTGCTCCTACAGTTTCTGCTTCAGCAGGTCTGGGTTGAGATCTGAGAACATGTATTCCTTGAAAGTCCCCTGGTGATGCTGAAGCTGAGAGCCCAAGGACCGTGCTTGGAGAAGCACTGGCATACATTATTTTTAATCCTTGGGATAATTGTATGAGTGACTTTTTGTTTTTAATGTTCTTTTTTATTTTCCCTTTTGTTGCCCTTGTTTTATTGTTGTAGTTATTATTGTTGTTGTTTTTGCTGTCGTCATTGTTGGATAGGACAGAAAAAAATGGAGAAAGGAGGGTAAGACGGGGGGGGGAAGAAAGATAGACACCTAGGGGGTCGGGCGGTAGTGCAGTGGGTAAAGCGCACGTGGCACAAAGTGCGGGGGCCAGAGGAGGGATCCTGGTTCCAGCCCCCGGACTCTCACCTGCAGGGGAGTTGCTTCACTGCCTGTGAAGCAGGTCTACAGGTGTCTATCTTTCTCTCCCCCTCTCTGTCTTCCCCATCTCTCTCCATTTCTCTGTCCTATCCAACAACAATGACATCAATAAAACAATAATAATAACCACAACAATGGTAAAACAACCAGGGTAACAAAAGGGAAAAAATGGCCTCCAGGAGCAGTGGATTCGTGGTGCAGGCACGGAGCCCCGGCAATAACCCTGGAGGTTAAGAAAGAAAGAAAGAAAGAAAGAAAGAAAGAAAGAAAGAAAGAAAGAAAGAAAGAGCAGCTATCAAGAACAATGAACCCACCTTCTCTGACCCATCTTAGACAGAGCTAAAAGGAATTATGTTAAGTGAACTAAGTCAGAAAGATAAAGATGAGTATGGGATGATCCCACTCATCAACAGAAGTTGAGTAAGAAGATCTGAAAAGGAAACTAAAAGCAGGACCTGATCAAATTGTAAGTAGGGCACCAAAGTAAAAACCCTGTGGTTGAGGGGTAGACATGCAGCTTCCTGGGACAGTGGGGGGTGGGAGTGGGTGGGAGGGATGGGTCACAGTCTTTTGGTGGTTATGTACACTCCTAGCAAAATGTAGACATATAAATCAGTAGTTAATTAATATGAGAGGGGGAAAATCAGTTGTATGTCTCAAAGTTTCTCAAAACACAAACTGAATCTTTTTAATATATAGGCTGTGTATTTGATATGCGGACTCTCTCAAAAGCCTAGACCAAGTAGATTAGAAGCATCCAATAGCACAGCTATATACAAGATACTGGATACTGTACAGCAAACCATAACAAAAGGACTTTTCAAAGTTAATTACCAAATAATGTGATGATAACATTAACTATCGATTGTCTTTTTGAACCCTAAGACAGCAGGAACCTCACATCTCCACTATAAAGCCCCTACTTCCCCCAGTCCTGGAACCCTTGGATAGGGCCCACTTTCCCGTATGCGTCTGCCAATCCAAACCAAATAATATTGCATCCACCGATCACAACCTAATCAACGCAACGATTGCCACCTCAACATGCTTCACCTCAGACTGTGTCCAGAGACTTCATGTGGGGAATGACAACCCTTCAGCTTCATTACTCGGGTGAGACCTTTCCTTTTATAGTACACTCTAATTTCATCTCAGGTGGTTCACCTTCTAACAAAGTCCCATAACCTAGATATACACCAGTTCCTGTGAGAGAGAGCTTATGTTCACACGTATCCATAAACTACTGCAAAATATATACCTGAAAGCAGAAGTACACTAGAGTTTGCAGTGAGTACCTCCCTAACACTTCCTCTCCACTATTCCAGGCTTGGGATCCATGATTGCTCAACAATTTGTTTGGCTTCGTATGTTAACTCTCTTTTCAACCACCAGGTTCCAGATGCCACCAGGATGCTGGCCAGGCTTCCCTGGATTGAAGACCCCACCAATATGTCCTGGAGCTCAGCTTCCCCAGAGACACACCTTACTAGGGAAAGAGAGAGGCAGACTGGGAGTATGGACCAACCAGTCAACGCCCATGTTCAGCGGGGAAGCAATTACAGAAGCCAGACCTTCTACCTTCTGCAACCCTCAATGACCCTGGGTCCATGCTCCCAGAGGGCTAGAGAATGGGAAAGCTATCATGGGAGGGGGTGGGTTAAGGAGATTGGGTGGTGGGAATTGCATGGAGTTGTACCCCTCCTACCTTATGGTTTTGTTCGTTAATCCTTTCTTAAATAAAAAATTTTAAAAAAAGAAAGAGAGGAAAGAAAGAAAGAAAGAAAGAAAGAAAGAAAGAAAGAAAGAAAGAAAGAAAGAAAGAAAGAAAGACACCTGCAGACCTGCTTTACTTCCTGTGAAGCAACTCTCTTGCAGGTGGGGAGCCAGGGCTCGAACCTCGATCTTTACATTGGTCCTTGTGCTTCGCACCACATGCGCTTAGCCTGCTGCGCTAACGCCTGACCCCCCTTTTTTTTTAAATCAGGAAAGAAAAGGTTCCAGCTGCAACCCTGAGAGGACCACTCAGCCCGTCTGGACGTTCTTTTCCCCTTCTCTCTTCATCTTGTAATTAAATCTTCTCTCTCTCTCTCTCTCTCTCTCTCTCTCTCGCCACTAGGATTATCACAGGGGCTTGAAGCTTTCATTACAATTCCACCACTTGTGGCAGCCATTTTTTCCTTTTTTTTTTCTTTCTATGTTTTCAGTTGGTAGAACAGAGAGAAATTGAAAGGGGAGGGGAAGATAGGGAGGGTGACAGAGAGACACCTTCAAACCTACTTCACTGCTTATGAAGTGTCACTCCTGCAGGTGGGGAATGGAGGCTAAAGCTCCTTCCTTGCACATGGTAATGTGAACACTCAACTGGGTATGCCCATATGTCTGACCCCATCTCTCTAATTCTTCTATTCTATTCCTTCCTTCCTTCCTTCCTTCCTTCTTTCTTTTTAACAACATAAATTAATATAGGGCTTTCTTTTCTTTTTTTTTTAAGTTTATTTATTTACTACTGGATAAAAACAGAGAGAAATTGTGGCCTGGGGAAGTGGCACAGTGGTAAAGCTTTGGACTCTCAAGCATGAGGTCCCGAGTTCGATCCCCAGCAGGACATGTGCCAGAGTGATGTCTGGTTCTTTCTCTCTCCTCCTATCTTTCTTTCTCATGAATAAATAAGATCGAGAGAGAGAGAGAGAGAAGAGGTAGAGAGAGAGAAATTGAGAGGGGAGGGGGAGAGGGGAGGGGGAGAAATTGAGAGAGACAGACACACCTGCAGCCCTGCTTCACCACTCGTGAAGCTTTCCCTTTGCAGGTGGGGACCCCTGGCTTGAACCTAGGTCCTTGTGCTCTATAATGTGTGTGCTTAACCAGGTGCTCCGCAACATGGGCCCTCTTTCTTTTTTTCCTATGTAACCAGGGTTATTGCTGGGGCTCAGAGCTGGCACTGTGAACCCTTTGCTCCTGAAGTCCTGTCCTTTTCTCTTTTCTTTTCTGTTCTTTTTTCTCTTTTCTTTTCTTTTTCTATTATACTTGATAGGACAGAGAAAAGTTGAGAGGGGAGGGGATATAGAGGGGGAGAGAGGCAGACACCTGTAGACCTGCTTCAGTACTTATGAAGCACCCACCCCTCACACCCCGCAGGTGGGGAATAGGGACTTGAACCCTAGTCCTTGTGCATGGGAATATATATGCTCAGTTGGGTGTGCCACCACCCAGCCCCCTCTTTTTTTTTCTTTCTGTTTAATTCTTATCACCTCTTTCTCCAGAAACCATCTGCTTATATGTATGACCAAGTCTTCTTTCCTTCTTGCCCTCCTGCCCTGGGGCTGCCACACTCAGATGTTGCCTGATAAAGAGCACCTGGCCAGGAAGAAAGTGGGGACTGTGTTTACCAAGCCAGCACCTGTACAGCATAGCTGTCCCCACCTGGGACGTCCTTTCTGATAGGCATAAAGGCACTTCCTGGCCTAGCTACCCTATTCTCTGAGGCTCAGTCTCTCTCCATCTTTTTCTCCCTCTCCTTATCTTCCTCCCTCCTCTGTTCCTGGAGCAAGGTGCTGTGATGAACAAAGTCAGACCTCCACTGAAATTCTGGCTTTGTCATTCACTGATTCCATAGTCTTGGCCATGTCTCTGGATCTTTCTGAGACTCACTTTCTGCACCTCTGCCTACTTTCCTGGTTCTTGGGTTGTGGGAAAAGTCATGACATATTTTTCTGTACAGATATGCATCATGACTTTTATTACACCTGCCCCTGCCCCAAAGCCCAAGGGAGCATGCAAGCAAAGTGAATACAGAACAAAGTCTTGATTTTTTTTTAAAGTTTTATTTGTTTGTTTTGTTTTGTTTTCTATACCAGAGCACTGCTCAGCTCCAGCTTAGGGGAGTGAACCTGAGATCCCAGAGCCTCAGGCATGAGAGTCTCTTTGCATAACCACTATGCTATCTCCTCTGCCCTAAAGTCTTGAATATTGACTCAAGAGTAACCCTCCTAAACTCCTTATCTTTTCACAAGGCAATGACAACACCAAGCCTGCAGGGTTGATGTGAAGATAAATGAGAGACCTCAGGGAAAATGTTTGTAGTGAGTGTGAAGTAACTGTTAGTCACCTGCTGGCATCTCTGCAGTCATGTGGGACACAGGATATGGTAGGGCCAACCCAGTGCCCAGGGTTCCTGGCCTTCTGGAATTGGTATGCCTTCCCATAGTCTCCTCCTTATCAGAGTTAATACAGTGTAAATGACAGTGGACAACTCCCACAAGCCAAAATACAGTGTAAGTGACAGTGGACGACTCCCACAAGCCAAAATACAGTGTAAGTGACAGTGGACGACTCCCACAAGCCAAAATACAGTGTAAGTGACAGTGGACGACTCCCACAAGCCAAAATACAGTGTAAGTGACAGTGGACGATTCCCACAAGCCAAAATACAGTGTAAGTGACAGTGGACGACTCCCACAAGCCAAAATACAGTGTAAGTGACAGTGGACAACTCCCACAAGCCAAAATACAGTGTAAGTGACAGTGGACGATTCCCACAAGCCAAAATACAGTGACAGTGGACAACTCCCACAAGCCAAGTCATTAGAGTCACGCAGCTCCCACTTCCGTTTGCTTGTTTTAATGCCACACTGTGGTCTTGCCTGTATGATATCACTCCTGAGTGGTCTCCCTTCATCAATTTTGTTCTTTATTTAAGAGATTGAGAAAGGAAAAGACTGGCAGGAGAGATACCACAGCAGATTGCCGGGTGGAGAGGGAGGAAGGAAACATGTGACCAACCAGCTCTGGGAGAAGCCTCTTAGGACGACTCGTTTATTAAGGGATACAAGCAAGTAGATATACCCAAGGTTCAAAGAGAAGGTTGAGGTAATCATTAACCCATACACAATGCATAGTTACATCTTGACCTACCAAGTATTTGATCACAACTGGAAAGTTACCATATAAGGTCTGGTCATGAGCTCACAAGGCAAGGACAGGCATTTTTCTCTATGGGTAAATTATAAGCACTTCAGGGAAGGGGGGAATGGAGCAGTTTGAAAAAAGCCAGGATATTTGTGGTGGGTTTCAGGTTGGTTGTACACAGTAATTTATGGCCTTTGTTCAAAAGAGATGGGGAGCCTGTACAGGAATGTTCCCAGTCTGAAAAAGCCCATCCAGCATAAGTTTATGAGGTCAGGAGGGACCAGCCTACCATCTCTTCCCCTTTGGAGGGAGAGAACTCGGGGTCAACCAGCTCAGACTCTCATGGAAATAATGGCCTGGACTTCCCAGACAGTGGGCCCTTTCCCCACAGCAGATCTCTCCCATTCAGGGAGCTTCCTCTGTTGCTATTGATCCCTACCATGTGGTGCCAATGTTCAAATTCAGGGCCTCACACATGGTTAGGTGTGTACTCTACCAGGCAAGCCCTCTCCCAGGCCCTCCGGTTCAGATTTTTGAATAACATGCTCTGGGACAGTCAGTCTCCCTGTCCATGAGGTCCCGTGGAGAAGCGCTGAGGCCCACATCCTGCACAGATTTGCCATCTAGATGAGAGTGCTCTTCTCTCTCTCTCTCTTTTTTAAGTATTTCTTTTTAAAATTATCTTAATCTATTGGATAGAGACAGCTAGAAATAGAGAGGAAGGGGGATACTGAGAGGGAGAGAGACAGCTGCAGCCCTGCTTCACTACTTGTGAAGCTTTTCCCTTGCAGGTGGGGACTGGGGGCTGGAACCCAGGTCCTTGCACACTGTTTAGTGTGTGCTCAACAAAGTGCGCCACCACCCGACCCCTCCTTCTCTCTTTTTTTTTATAAATTCTTTTTGTTTGTTTATTTTATTGATTTTATAATGATCGACAAGACCATAGGATAAGAGGAGTACAATTCCACACAATTCCCACCACCAGAGTTCTGCATCCCAACCCCTCCATTGGAAGCTTTCCTGTTCTCTATCCCTCTGGGAGCATGAACCCAAGATCATTATGGGATGCAGAAGATGGAAGGTCTGGCTTTTGTAATTGCTTCTCCACTGGACATGACCATTGTCAGGTCGATCCATACACCCACCCTGTTTCTATCTTTCCTTAGTGGGGCAGGTAGGGTTCCTCTAACCAATCCCTCTCTCCACTGTCACTGGTCATCTCCATCAGGAACAACATTATGGAACCTTTTGTGGGCCTCTAAGGACCTTGCCCTCAATGTGAGTCAACATTGGTAGGGACTGCCCCGTTCTCCGAAGGGAGGTTAGGTCAACATACTCTGCCACTAGAGGAAGACGGGTCCTGAAATGAGTGCAGCCTAGAATGTTCCTAGCTACGACTACAAAATGTGAGCTCAGAGCTACAGGGATACAGAGGTTACACCAGGCTCCTACGATGAATATGGGCCACAGATCAAATTGATGGGGTTTACAGTTAACAACATTTATATACTTTCCCATATTTGAGAGCTCCTCTCTTCCCTGATCCAGCTTTCTAGACCTGTTTCCAACTCTGACACCATCTCCCCAGACAATCCCTTTAGCCCACCTGCATGTTAGCTGTTGGGCTCAGGCCAAAATTAGCAAAGTTGTGGGCCCCTTGGGACAGACCTGAAATAGACCTACTAGCCTTTTCTAAAATGGAGACCCCAAATCTCATCTGCTTTAATCTTACCTTTAGGTTCCTGATTATTAAACAATTTGTTCTGCTTTATAATTAATGCTTTTTCAGCCACCAAGTTGCAGATGCTACCGTGACACCAGCCTGGCTTCACTGGACAGATAAATTCACCAAGGTACCCTGGAGCCGCCTCACCTTGTCAGAGGCGCCCTTCTGAGTCCCCTTTTCAGAGGCGCCCCTCCAAAACCCTCAGTCCTTCCACCGGCCAATGCATGCAGTCTCACATTTGAGCTGCAGGGGGCGCAGTCGGACTTTTTTTTTTTTTTTTTTTTTTTTTTTTTTTTGCCTGTTGCACCTTTTCTTTCTGAATTGGTGGGTGGCCGCTTCAAGGGTGGGTCAGAAGAAATGCCAGACTGTGCAGGAAACGGGTTACCTTACTGGCGCCGCCCCTGGCCGGGCTGGCTCAACCACCTCTTCAACAAGTCCAAGTGTTATTTCTCGTTTGTACAAAGACACATTTGTTTGGTGAGAGAGGCACGAATGCCTCCCTGACCACAGGCAGGGGCGCTGGGTTTCAAGGCTAAGGATCTGCAGAGCAGGGGCTCTGTATGTGGAGTATGTTGCTGCTGGCCATGTCAGTATTTTTTTTTTTTATTGTTTACTTGTTTATTTATTTTGCCTCCGGGGTTATCGGTGGGGCTCGGTGCCTTCACTAAGAATCCACTGCTCCTGGCAGCTATTTTTTTTTTTTTCTCCATTCTTGTTGCTGTTGTTGTTGGATAAGACAGACAGAAATTGAGAGAGGAGGGGGAAGACAGAGGGAGAGAGAAAGACACCCGCCAACCTGCTTCACCGTTTGTGAAGTGACCACCCTGCAGGTGGGGAGCCAGGAGCTCAAACCAGGATCCTTGCTGGTCCTTGGGCTTCGTGCCACATGCGCTTAACCCGGTGTGCTACAGGCTCTGTGTTTATTTATTTTAATAAAAGAGATACAGAGAAAAAGATACAAAGAGACCAGAGCACTGCTCAACTCTGGCTGATGGTGATGTTGGGAACTGAACCTGGGACCTTGGAGCTGCCTCAGGCACAAAAGTCTTTTGCAGAAACATTATGCAGCCTCCCCAGCTTCCCCCCCCCTTTAAAATTTTATTTATTTATTTACTTATTTATTTGTTTGTTTATTGGATACAGACAGTATTTGAGAGGGAAGGGCGAGATATGGAGTGAAAGAGAAAGAGACCTGCAGCACTGCTTCGTGGCTTGTGAAACTTCCCCCCTATAGGTGGGTGTCCAGGGAGCCTGGATCAGGGTCCCTGTGCATGGTAATGTGCACTCGACCAGGTGTGCCACCACCACCCCCAGCCGTGTCTGCTTTAGACTTTGATAGAGTTCATGCCATTTGTCTCCTTTGCTTTCAGAATGGTCTTGCCACGACTCAGGAACTCCACCCATAATTTTATCAATGAATATTCCAAGGGGTTGGTGGTCTAAATGACACAGTACGTGTAGATAGATAAATGGTGTCGTAGTTAACAAATAAGAAGGGAGTGTGTGCTACCTGCTAAATTTTCTGGGAGATTCTAAAGTGAAGCAGCAACTGTTCTCTTCAAGACACCACATGCAAGGTTGTTTATAAAACAACTTGTATTTTCATCTCCCACCTTTTTTTTTTTTTTTTTTTTGTCATTTCCAGGACTTCACCAATCCACACTGACTTTTTTAGGTAGAGACAGAGTGAGAGAAGCCAAGAGAGAAGGAAGGAAATCATAGCACCAAAGATTCCTTCAGTGGTCCGGGAGGTGGCACAGTGGCTAAGGCAATAGACTCGCAAGCATGAGGTCCTGAGATCCATCCCTGGCAGCACATGTACCAGACTGATGGCTGGTTCTTTCTCTCCTCCTATCTTTCTCATGAATAAATCAATAAATAAATTCTTTTTAAAAAATTCCTTCATTATGGTGGGGGCTGTGTTCAAAACCTGGGCCAGACCCTGGGCAAGGCAGTGTGCTATCAAGTGAGCTGTTTTCCAGCTAACCTCTCACTTCGTCCTCTTTCTTTTACCCTCAGGGTTATCACTGGGGCCTGTCGCCTGCACCTTTATTCTTCCTTCCCTTCTTCCTTTCTCTCCCTCTCCTTCTCTCTTTCTTCCTTCCTTCCTTTCTTTCTTTCTCTCTTTCTCCTATAGAGATAGTTAGATAGGGAAAGATGGAGGAGAAAAAGGGAGAGGGAGACATCTGCAGCATCGTTCCACCACTTGTGAAGCTTTCCCCTGCAGGTGGAGACCGGGGTTTTGAACCTGGGTCCTTGCACATGATAGCATATGCATTCAACCAGTTATGCCATCACCTGGCCCCTGCCTCCAAGAGAATGCAGCAGAGACCCAGGCTGACCAGCAGGATGAGCTGTATAAAAACTGTGAAGCTCAGGACCATTCAAGGCTGTGGTTTCAGGTAGGAAAGCAGAGCAGTGCACAAAGTGAAAATTGCTCTGAAGCCATGGAGCAGCTGGGTGTCCTCTGCCCCAGGGAAGAATGCAGGAGCTCTCAGATCAAAATGGTAGGTTTTGAGGAGAAGCAGGGCGCTGGCAGAATTTTAGGGAAAAAATTATCCATAAAGAAATGCTCTGGGGGTGGCAGAGTGGGCTGGGGAAATGGTTGAGTGGCAGGTGAGAGGCCCTAACAACACCTGACACATGGCAACACCAAAGAGACATTGAGTTTGTGCTCTCTCTCTTCCTTCTGTCTTTCATTCTGTCTTTCATTCTCTGTCTTAGTCTCATAAGCAAAAAGGCAGCATTCTCGCTCTCTGCACAAACGTAGACCTGTAAGAGTGATCTTACTTTATCTGAATAAAAGCTTAAAAGTGGGAGCTGGGTGGTGGCGCAGCACGGTAAGTGCACATGGCAGAAATCACACGGACTAACATCAGGATCCAGGTTCAAGCTGCCTGCTCCCCACCTGCAGGGGAGTCGCTTCACAGGCGGTGAAAAGCAGGTCTGCAGGTGTCTTTCTCTCCCCATCTCTGTCTTCCCCTCCTCTCTTGATTTCTTTCTGTCCTATCCAGCAACAATGACAGAAACAACAACAACAATAGTAACAACAATAATGACAATAAATAACAAGGGCAATAAAAGAGAAAAATTAATGAGAAAAAAGCTTAAGGAAAAAAAAAGCTTGAAAGTTCCCGAACCATCACATCTCACCACATGCAAAAGTCAACTCCAAATGGATCAAGAACTGAGATATTAGGCCAGAAGCTATCAAATAATTAGAGGAAAACATTGGCAGAACTCTTTTCCATTTAAGTTTTATAGGTATCTTCAATGATACAAATCCAATTGCAAGGAAGACTAAAACAAAAGTAAACCAATGAGCTTACTACATCAAATTAAAAAGCTTTTTCACAGCAAAAGAAACTGTTACAGAGCAAAAATCAAATCTCCATCCGCTGCAAGGAAGCAAAAGATGTTTATTTACGAAATGCAATCCGGGCAGAGTGATGACTGATGTTAGTCTACCAAGCTCGACCCTGAACAAGGCTCAAACCACACAAGTTATAGGATTCTAGAGTACATCTCGGGTGGGGAATATGCAAAACTAGAATTCTATCACACACTCAATAGCATTTTACAGAAAACGCAGGATCCAATCATTTCAGACATTGCAATACCCTAAGCAGCCTATAAGAATTGTCTAATTTCAAGCCTTTATGCAAAATAGGGTCACCACACTTTCTCGTTGTCCGCTAAGACCACCGGGCTATCAGCTCCCTCGACCTTGAGCAAGTGGTTGGGTTTCAAGGACTTGGTTAGGCGAGCTATTCTCTGTAAGACAAACAACAGGTGGCTTACATCTTGGGGTGTGGGTTTTGTCTAGCCCCCCTTTTTACAGGAATTTTCCACTTCAGGCAGAAAAGCAACTATACTTACAACTCATGCTTAAAATCTTACTTAAAGCAATTTTAAAGTTACTGCTTCTAACAGAAACCACTACCAAAACAAACAAACAAACAAAAATCCCTTACAGAAAGGGAAATATTTTACATGTCATACATCAGACAAAAGGCTAATAACCAAAATATATCAAGGACTTACCAAACTCAGCAATATATATATATATATATATATATATATATATATATATAAAACACCATCCAAAAATGGGGAGAGGATATGAACAGAATAAACACCAAAGAAGAGATCCAAAATGCCAAGACATGAAAAAATGTTCCAAGCCATTCATTGTCAGAGAAATGCAAATAAATACAACAATGAGATACCTCTTCACTCTTGTAAGAATGTCCTACATCAGAAAAGGTAGCAGCAACACCAAATGCTGGAGAGGTTGTGAGGACAAAGGAACCCTCCTGTACTGTTAATGTAAATTAACCCAACCCCTGTGGAGAGCAGCCTGAAGAACTTTCAGAAAGCTAGAAGTGAACCTACCCTATGACCTTGAAAGTTCTCTCCTGGGAACCAAACACACCCATCCACAAAGATCTGTGTACACCTATGTTCATAGCAGCACAATTTGTAAGTCAAAACCTGGAAGCAACCCAGGTGTCTAACAACAGATGAGTGGCTGAGAAAGTTGTGACCTATATATATAATAGAATACTACTCAGCTATTAAAAATGGTGAATTTGGGGGTCAGGCAGTAGCACAGCGGGTTAAGCGCACATGGTGCAAAGTGCAAGGACCAGTGGAAGAATCCGGGTTCCAGCCCCTGGCTCCCCACCTTCAGGGTGGTAAAGCAGGTCTTCAGGTGTTTGTCTTCCTCTCCCTTCCCCTCTCTCTCTCCTCTCCTCTCTCAATTTCTCTATGTCTTATGCAATGACAATAATAATAATAATGATGAAAAGAATAATAATAACGATGACAACAACAAGGGTACCAAGGGCAGCAAAATGAGAAAAATGGCCTCCAGGAACAGTGGATTTGTAGTGCAGGCACTGAGCCCCAGCAATAACCCTGTGGCTAAAAAAAAAAAAAATGGTGAATTTACCTTCTTCTTCATCTCATCTTGGATGGATCTTAAAGGAATCATGTTAAGTGAGATCAGCCAGAAAGAGAAGGATGTGTATGGGATGATCCCACTCATGGACAGAAGTTGAGAAATAAAAACAGAAAGAGGAAACACAAAGCAGAACATGGACTGGAGCTGGTGTATTGCATCAAAGTAAAGTGTATTGCAACTTTGGGTCGGGGGGGCGGGGGGAGGCAGGCATGTTCAGGTCCTGGTGCATGATGGTGGAGGAGGACCTAGGCTGAGAGTGAGAGTATTTTGCAGAAAAATTGAGAAATTTTACATATGTACCAACAGCTGTGTTTACTGCTGACTGTAAACCTTTAATTTGCCCCAGAAAGGCCCTGAGAACAGCACCCCCAGCCTTGCCCAGCGCTCCATCTTTGCCTGCCTGTACTTCTCTCCCAGCAGATGGAATCGCATGCCCACTTCTCTGCAGTCAGGAAATTGATTTTTCTGTTCTCTCTCTGCTCCCTCTGGACAACGGAAGTCAGTCACCAAGCCTGACTTCCTGTTCTCCCAGTAACCTGATTTGGTGAAATTAAAATTAGGAGTTTAATTCAATGGAGCACAAAGCCCAATGAGATTAACTTTGTAGTTTCAAGACCTCCACTAGGAAGCAAATTCTGCCTCCTCCGTCCCTCTTCCTAGTGTGACAGGCAGCCAGCAGCCAGCTGAGGTGTCACCCCGGTTGGTTCTGTGACCCACTTGGCCCTGGCTGTGTTCTCTGAAGCCTGGCCTGCACCTGTCTTAAAAAGGCAAAGAAAGTGACTTTTCCATACAGTAAGAGCAGAAAGTGGCAAACAGAGCTAAAACAGATAGTAGGCATTCTTTTTAAAAAAATTTTTTTTAAGTTTTTATTTATTTATTTATTTTTCCTTTTGTTGCCCTTGTTGTTTTATTGTTGTGGTTATTATTGTTGTTGCTATTGATATCATCGTTGTTAGGACAGAGAGAAATGGAGAGAGGGGGGAAGACAGAGGGGGAGAGAAAGATCCCCACCTGCAGACCTGCTTCACAGCCTGTGAAGCGACTCCCCTGCAGGTGGGGAGCCGGGGGCTCGAACCACCTTACACCCGTCCTTGCACTTTGCACCTCCTCTCCCTCCTTCCTCTTTTCTTCCTTCCTCCTTCTCTCCCTTCCTTCTTTCTTTTCTTTCTCTCTCTCCCCCTCTCTCTTTCTCTCATTCTCTCTCTCCCTCCTTCCTCCTTCCTCCCTCCCTTCCTTCTCAGAGCCAAGGCATGCCTGATTTCACCACTTCCGGGCCACCTTTTCATTCATGAAAGAGAGAGAGGAGAGACACCGCAGCATTGCAGCTTCCCCCAGTGTTCAGACATCTCCCCTGTAGCACTGGGGATCGTGACCCTGGGCTGCACACAGGACAAGGCAAGTGCCCCACTCCCTGAGCTGTCTCTCTGAACCACACCCAACCTTTTCATTCTACCTACACATTGTATGACCAGTTCATCCCCACACATTTTGTAGCCTAGTGGATATCGTGGCCCCACTTTTAAAATGAGATACATGTTCAGAGTGGATCCAGATAATTCATGTAATGTCATGAAGCCACTAATTCAAGAAAGCAGAAGAGGGTAGATCTGGGATTGGAAGCCCGATCCCTGCCTCCGTCCCCCATCCATGCTCTGTTGACCTAGTGATTCTCAGGCTTCCAACGCTGGCCTCTCCTTGAAGCCAGCCCCTCTCTGAACTGGTCATCAGTTCTGCACACTAAAAGTTCAAGTGCCCTAGCAGGTGGGTGTTTTCCCTTAAATCATGAAGACAATTACCTCTCTCGACAGTTTTGCATGTGTCCTCTTCATTTTCCAACAAATTATTTCCAGCCAAATATAACAGATTTCATCTGGGAAACCCAGGCCATCTTTTCATCCTCATACACTTTTAAAAACAGCATTATGGATGTCAGCATGAAGAACATTTGCTCTGTAACAAAATTACATTTCTTTCTGAGATGTAGTGATTTAATAATTAAAACAATTTCCATGAAACATAAATACAAGGTATTCATAAATAAATTAAATTAAATTGGGGCTGCTAACAGCCAATTACTGTGTAAGATATCTTCACTGGTTGAAACAAGAAGAGAATGGAATATTAATTCTGACATTTTTTGTAAGCCCATGACTGTAAGCTGCTTAAATGGTCTAACAGGTTATGGAGTTTTACTGCAGTTGGAGACAGCCCTTAAAATATTCATCGTGTGTTAGAAATTAATTGCCTTGATTGATTTTAGTCATAATTCCATTATATGTTTACAAGGCAGGAGGAGGTAGGGGGCCGTAGCTCTGAGAAGAGACGTCTGCTGTCCTTATGAAATAATGGTACGTCTGATGGTGGCCCATGATTAAGAAGTTCAAACAAGCTTAGACTTGTATCTCAGTCTCACTGCTTAATAGTTGCATGACCTTGAGCTTCTCACATGTCCTTACATGCAGGAAAGGGTCCTTGTGCCCTGAGGCTGCACAAAGCAGAGGCAGGCACTGAGCAAACTCAAGGCAACTGCTGGTCCTTGTGACTTCTGCTGCCTCCCTGGAGGCTGTGGCCTTGCCCACTTGGGTTATTATGCTTGCTATAGGGACCGTCGTCTTCAGCAGCATCTGAGAGATTTAGGGGCTGTCTCAGTGGTGTGTAGGTAAATGTTCAACATCCAGCTCTGGCTGGCAGGATGGTGAGAGGACCCTGAACTTCTGTTTCCTGATTTCCATGGTTCAAATACTCCCACCACAACAACTTTGAAGCTACAGGTCTTCCCTGCTCTCCAGAAGTAGAACAATTCTTTTGTAAATTAAAAAAAAAAGTTTATCCATATTTATTGGGTAGAGACAGAGAGAAACTGAAAGGAAAGGAGGAGAAAGAGAGGGAGAGATAAGGGGCCAGGTGGTGGCACACCTGGTTGATCACATATGTTACAATGTACAAGGACCTGGGTTCAGGTTCCCACCTGCAGTGGGGAAAGCTTTGCGAGTGGTGAAGCAGGGCTGCAGGTGTTTCTCTGTCTCTCGCCCTCTCTATCTCTCCATTCCTCTTGATTTCTGGCTATTTCTATTCAATAAGTAAATAAAGAGAATAAATTTTTTTAAAAAGAGGGAGAGAGTCACTTGAAACAACATTTCACCACTTGGGGAGCTTCCCCTCTAGAGGGGTGGGGGTGGGGAGTGGGGGCTTGAACCCTGGTCCTTGTGCTTGGTAGCATGTATGATCCACCGGCTGTACCACCTCCTGGCCTTGAGAAGCAGAACATTTCTGTTGGGCATATCTGGTAGAGCATTTTGGGAATCTGGAAATACTCAAAAATGTTTCCTATTGGGGGGAACTCAGCACAATAGGTCACAAGACTTGCAAGCCCAAGGTCCCAGGTTCCATCCCTAGCATCACATGTGACAGAGAGGTGAGCTGCTCTCTTTCATACAACTTTTATGCAACTCTCTCTTTCATACAATTCAAATGGAAAAAAAAAAACAACCTATTTTTAAAATTTCCGTGTAAGCAAATGATAACAGTGTTCCCAGACCCTCTCCTCCCAAGATCTACCAATTCACACTCAACAGGTGCACTCTGCTTTCACAGGATGGGGAGAACCTGTCGCCCCAAAGTGACGTTCTAATATGGCAGAGGCAAGAGATGCACACACTTGCCTCTCCGTGGTAGCCTAGTTCCCATGTGACACA
This sequence comes from Erinaceus europaeus, assembly GCF_950295315.1. Lineage (NCBI taxonomy): Eukaryota > Metazoa > Chordata > Mammalia > Eulipotyphla > Erinaceidae > Erinaceus > Erinaceus europaeus. Next base: position 20,723,782 of record NC_080164.1, read on the forward strand.
GGCACTTTTATTTCATTGATACCTGGGTTATCACTAGACTCAATGCCCACATGACAAATCTAAATCCACCATTCCAAATGACCATTTTTTTCTTTTCTTTTTTCAGTAGAAACAGAGAAAAATGAGAGGAAGTTGTGGGGGGAGAGAGAGAGAGAGAGGGAGAGAGAGAGAGAGGGAGAGAGAGAGAGAGAGACCCGCAGCACTGCTTTACTACTTGTGAAACTTCCCCCAGGTGGGGCCTGGGAGCTTGAACTGGGGACCTTATGCATGGTAAAGTGCTCTCAGCTGGGTATGCCACAACCCAGCCCCCAGACACAGGCACTTTTGAATTCAAAAGCAGGAACCTGGGTCAGCAAGACAGCTCACCAGGACAGAGCACCTGCTTGGCCATGCACAATCCAGCTCTGAGCTGGCCCCCACCACATTAGTGAAAGCTTCAGTGCCCTTGTCTCTGTCTCTCTTTTGCTTTTGGCTTAGAGTGCTGGAGCCCTGGAACCTTTAGCTTCTACTTGTGGTTCTTTCTCTTCTGCAATGACCCAACCTTTCGTCTGTGAAGTGAGTTCCCCTCTCCTGCAGGCCTCCAAGAACTGATGATGTGACAGTGAGACAGACAAATGGCATGAGAGGATGAGAGAAATGGAGATAGGATGAACATTAAATTGGCGATTGCCTGCTTAGACTGAGGAGCCTCTGGACAGAGGGGCCAGAGAGAGATAGCTCGTGTGGTGGGTTCAAACCTTGGCACCACAGGAAAGGGCCACACCATCGTGGGAAGCTTGAACTGCTGAGCTGTCTCTCCCTCTCTTTGTGTCACTAGCTTCTGAAATAGAAAGAAAAACCTGGCCCTAGCAGTGATGAAACTATACCTATATGAGGTTCCAGCTCTGCCAAGAATAAAATAAATAGATGTTCCAAGTCAAGGACCGAGAGCTAACTTGTCCTGTTGAGCATACGCCTTGTTGTGCATAGAATTGGGCTGCTGCCAACACATGGGAGAACCATTATGAAGTGACGTTGTAATGTCTCTCCCTCTCTCTGTCTCTATCTAAAATTAAAGTGGTCACAAAAATCTGGCAGGAGGCCTTGGTGGGAAAAAAAAAAAAAAGAATCATATGCTATCTCTCTTGGATCCTACCCCCTGATGGTCACAAGACTCTCCCAATTGATTCTCTATTTTCTTTCTTTCGTTCTCCTTTCTTTTTTTTAATTTTTATTTATTTATTTTCCCTTTTGTTGCCATTGTTGTCTTTTCTTATTGTTGTTGTAGTTATTATTGTTGTTGTTATTGATGTCGTCATTGTTGGATAGGATAGAAATGGAGAGAGGAAGGAAGGACAGAGAGGGGGAGAGAAAGATAGACACCTGCAGACCTGCTTCACCGCCTGTGAAGCTACTCTCCTGCAGATGGGGAGCTGGGGGCTTGAACTGGAGACATTATTATTATTATTTATTGCCACCAGGGTTATCACTGAGGCTTGGTGACTGCACAATGATTCCGTAGCTCCTGACTGCCACTTCTTTCTTTCTTTCTTTCTTTCTTTCTTTCTTTCTTTCTTTCTTTCTTTCTTTCTTTCTTTCTTTTTCTTTTGTTGTTGTTGAAAGAGACAGAGAGAAATTGAAAGGGATGTCTGGTTCTTTCTCTCGCCTATCTTTCTCATTAATAAACAAAATCTTTAAAAAAATTTAAAATATATATATATGAGGCCGAGTAGTGGTGCATCTGGTTGTGTACACATGCTAGTAATATTCAAGGAACTTGCTTTGAGCCCTGGTTCCCCACCTGCAGGGGGAAAGCTTTGTGAGTGGTGAAGCAGTGCTGCGGGTGTCTCTCTCCTTCTCTGTCTCTCCCTCTTCCCTTTTGATTTCTGGCTGTCTCTATCCATTAAATAAATAAATATAATAAAGAAAATAAAAAAGAGAAAGTATGCGTTGTTGAAGGCTTTTACAATACAATACAATAAAATGAAATAAAATAAGCCGTGTCTTCTCTTTCCTCAAATGGAAAGCATTTACAAGTGTGTTTCCAAGGTTCGGCTGCTCAGGTAATCACTGTAATAATTACCTTAATGTCCTTCAATAGGGGAATTAGTCAGACGAATTATGCTGTGTCCACAGTACATGATGTGGCCATTAAAGTAATGAGGCTGAACAATGTACTGGGCTGCCCCAGCCCTTGCCACCTCTCTCCCCACCCCACCCCCCGTGCTGTTCCTGTGGGTGACTGTGTGGGTCCCAACCTGGAGGTGGAGCCTGCTGTGAGACTTGGGGAGCTTGGGAGAGGGGAGGCCAAGGCCAGAACATCTTGAATAAAAAATCCCTCCCGTGGGTGGGATCCCAAATTGCTCTCTATAACAACAGGCGAGTGGGTTGGGGAGAGAAGACTCACATGAATGGCTTTCCTGGAAACATTCCCTGTCCCCTGCAGGGACAACTAGTGAAGAGGTCGGGGCTGGAGTGATCATTTCTGGGAGGCAGAAAAGGTTCAGAACTGGATGTTCCCAGCAAAGGACCATTAGGTGTGTTACTCCCTTGAGGAAGCTGAGAGACTCCCTGGGCAGAGGAGGGTTAGGGACATTTGGGACATGTAGCAGGCACAGGACAGGGATGAAGGGACTGGGGACAGGAGCCTGGGCCACCCTGGGAGCATGGCCTGGCCCTGTCCCTGGGGACCTGAAGATATATTTTGCCTTCTTGTGGCCGGCGATACACAGAGGATGAGGAAGTGAGCAGCAAAGGTTTTATTGGAATAAAGTTTGTTGAATAGCAAGTTAAATAGTCACCAAGAAAAAGGTAGGGTGGACAGTAAAAAGGAGCCATCTGTCTCACAGGTGAGACAGAGGAGGCCTGTCAGAAAGGAAAGAGTCTACTTCCTGCCTGCTGGCAGGAATGCCTTGGTTATATATGTAGTTTTGTAAAAACTGGGTCTGAGGGAAACTGGGTATAAGAACTTGTCAGTAGCCACCATGGCTTCAAGGGGGCAGGTTTCTTTTCTTTTCTTTTAATTTTTCATTTATAAAAAGGAAACATTGACTAAACCATAGGATAAGAGGGGTACAGCTTTGCACAATTCCCACCACCAGACCTCTGTATCCCATCCCCTCCACTGGTAGCTTTCCTGTTCTTAAACCCTCTGGGAGTATGGACCCAAGATCATTGTGGGATGCAGAAGGTTGAAGGTCTGGCTTCTGTAATTGCTTCCCTGATGAGCATGGGTGTTGACAGGTTGATCCATACTCCCAGCCTGTCTCTCTCTTTTCCTATTGGGGAAGGGCTCTGGGGAAGCAGAGCTCCAAGGCACATTGATGGGAATGTCTGTCCCGGGAAGTCTGGTTACATCCTGCTAGCATCTGGAACCTGGTAGCTGAAAAGAGAGTTAACATACAAAGCCAAACAAATTGTTGAAAAATCATAGACCTAAAGTGTGGAATAGTGCAGATGAAGTGTTGGGGGGTCCTCCATTTTGTAGGCATATTTTAGTTATATTTCAAAGGGCCTGTAGCTATACTAGTGTGGGTTTTTTCGTTTGCTTGTTTTTGGGTTTTTTTGCCTGAGCCTGAAATCTGATATGCAGGTGGACACTAGTTATTGTCTGGGGAGATGGTGTCATTGCTGGAAAAAGTACCAGAAATCTGGGTCAGGGAAGAGAGTAGCTCCCTAATATGGGAAAGAGGTATAAATATTACTGTAAACCCCATTGATTTGATGTGATCTGGGCCCCAGAATTAGCTTAGGAGCCTGTGTGACCTCTACATCCCTCTAGATCTGAGCTCACATTCTGTGGTCATGAGTAGGAACATTCCAAGCTGCCCCAGTATCGACCCATCTTCCTCAGGTGTAGCATAGAGTATGTTGTCCATCCTCCAAAGGGAGGATGGAACATTCTCTACCCTTTGTTGATCCAAGGATCCAAGTTGAGGGCAAGGTCCTATGGGGGCCCACAAAGGGGTCTATTTTGTTGTTCCTGATAGAAATGACTGGTAACAATGGAGAGAGGGATTTATTTGAGTTCTAGGCCCATCAAGTCTGTTTGGGAATCTCAGGACTCCCCATTTAGGGCCCCAGCTGGTGGAATGGCCTGATAGTGACTAAAGAGTCATTGTTAAAGTATGCCAGTCTCTTGCATACTTTAACAATTCAGCTTTTGCAGTCCTTGCTTTGATAAAGTTAGCTTTGGAGTGAGTGAGAGAACTGTAATAGGAAGTATGTGAGGAGGGTATCTAAGTCTAAGTGGACACTATTTCATTATGAACTTGATACTGACTCACTACAGACTATTGTGTATTTTTGCTTTCAGGTATATATTTTGCCCTAATTTATGGATACATGTGAACATATGCTCTATCTTACGGGACCTGGCCTAGATAGGTTTTGTGACTTTGTTAGAAAGTGAACCTCCTGGAATGGAATTAGAGACTACCATGAAGGAAAAGGTCTCACCCGAGTAATGAGGGTGAAGGGTTGGCATTCCATGCCTGATGTCTCTGTACACAGTCTGAGGTGAAGCCTGCTGAGATGGTTCTCGTTGCATTGATTAGGTTGGAGTGGGCAGATGCAATATCATTTGGCCTGACTTGAGAGAAGCATGCAGGGAAGTGAGCCCCACCCCAGAGGTTCCAGGATTGGGAGAAACATAGGCTCTATAGAGGAAGCAGGAGATTCGTGTTGTCTTAGGGTTTAAGAAGACAATAGATAGTTATTGCAATAATCACATTGTTTGACAATTGGGTTAACTTTGAAAAATCCTTTTGTTAGGATTTGCTGTATCATACACACCATCACCATATTTTATGTCCTTTGACATTAAGGGGGGCAGATTTCTATCCAGTGGCCTCCACTCAATAGCTCAGTGTGGAGGCCTTTGATAAGCAGAATAGTTAAAAGCTGGCTGTTAAGTTTTTGTCTTGTAAATTCCTTAAGCCTAGGGGTTTTCACTGGCTGTTGCTATCTTGTCAGCCTATCAAAAGCCTTCTTTACAAATAACTTTTATGGGGCCAGGCGGTGGCACACCTGGTTAAGTGCTCATGTTACAAATAACTTTTAGACATGGCAGACTGGACCTGCCCAGCATCTGGCAGGGTAGATGGCGGCTGAGACCCAGCAGATACGTCCAACCTAGGTGCTGACATCAGGCACCAGGTGACCCTCTAGGTCGTCTCAGAGTGCTCTGTCTGCCTGGGGCCCAAAGCAGGAGGCTGGAGGAGAGGAGGGGCATAATTCCCGCAGCTGACCTGGCCCTCGTTGCACTACAGGTGCCCTCTAAACTGAGAAGAAGCCAGGCAGCCAGTGAGATACAGATGGAAATTTGGGTTCAACTTCAGGATTAGAGGGAAGGTGCAATTCTCTCCTTCCCATATGCACCCATCAATTTTTGTTCTCTTTTCTTCCCCCAGGGGTTTATCACTAGGTCCTATTTGTTTATTTATCTGATAAAAGCAGAGTGAGCTAGAGAGTGAAGGTAGAGAGAGAGAGAGAGAGAGAGAGGGAGAGAAAGAAAGAAAGAAAGAAAGAAAGGGAGAGAAGGAAAGAGAGCATTTAACTACAGCATGGCTCCACTGCTCATGAAGCTTTCTTCTGGAGGTAGGGACCAGTTTGAACTTGTGTCTTCATATGTGACACAGTGTGACTCTGCTGGGTGTGCTACTATCTAGCCCCCAGGCCCATTAATCTTGTTTTCAGTGTGGTGCTGGGGAATGAGCCCAGGGCTCTGAACATGCATGATGATGCTGGGAGGCCTCCCCAGCCCAATATTTTCATGGGAGAGAGGGAGCGACAGAGAGAAGAGAGATACCACAGCACTGCTCCACCGTGCATGCTGTTCCTAGGTGGGCTGGGGCTCACACATTGAAGATGTGCTCTCTACTAGGTGAGCTATTTCCTGGCATCACAATTTATTTTAAAAGATTTATTTTATTTATTACATGAGAGAGAAAGAGAGAGAGGGAGGGAGGGAGAGAAAAACAGAGAGAGAGGGAGGGAGAGAGAGAGAGAGTCTCATATAAAAAAGAGAAAAAAGCTAGGGCACCACTCTGACACACGCTTTGTGAGTGATAGAACCGGGAATGTAAACACCTAGGAAATTTAGGGCCATGTGGAAACTGACACAGGCGCTCTGTTCAAGAATCGCCCTTCAGTGAGTGAGCAGGTAAATGCATTGTGGGACATTATTCAGCCCTAAAAAGACAACGAGGAACCTTAAAGGGCATTCCTGAGTGGGAGACACCTGCTGAAAAGGCTACCTTCAGTCTGCATGATTTGAAGCATGGGGTGTTCTGGGGAAGGTGCGGTGATGCAGCTGGTGGAGAGGTCCGTGGTTCCTAGAGACTGAAAGAAAGAGGCACAGAAGCCAGGAGCAGGCCAGGAAGGTCCCAGAGGCTGTCCTCTAAGTCAGGTCCATGGGTGGGGCACTTTCTAGAATAAGTGTCCATGGAATTGCAAAAAATGTGTCCCCTGCCCTTTGAGCTCATGGGGTTGTTGTACAATCCCAAGCTTGGTATTATTTCTGAGCAAGACAGAGCTTTTATATATATAAATTTTTTTTTTTTTTATAAAAATATTTGTTTTATTTATTTATTCCCTTTTGTTGCCCTTGTTGTTTTATTGTTGTAGTTATTATTGTTGTTGTCGTTGTTGGATAGGACAGAGAGAAATGGAGAGAGGAGGGGAAGACAGAGAGGAGGAGAGAAAGACAGACACCTGCAGACCTGCTTCACCGCCTGTGAAGCGACTCCCCTGCAGGTGGGGAGCCGGGGTTCAAACTGGGATCCTTATGCCGGTCCTTGTGCTTTGCGCCACCTGCGCTTAACCCGCTGCGCTACAGCCCGACTCCCATATAAATCTTTTTAAAAAATATTCTTTCTTTTTCTTTTTTTGCCTCCAGGATTATTGCTGGGGCTCGGTGCCTGCACCACAATCCACTGCTCCTGGAGGCTAATTTTTCCCCTTTTGTTTCCCCAGTTGTTTTATCATTGTTGTGGTTATCATTGTTGTTGTTATTGATGCCATTGTTGTTGGATAGGACAGAGAGAAATGGAGAGAGGAGGGGAAGACAGAGAGGGGGAGAGAAAGATAGATACCTGCAGACCTATTTCACCACTTGTGAAGCAACTCCCCTGCAGGTGGGAAGCTGATCCCTACACAGGTCCTTGCACTTTACACCATGTGCGCTTAACCCATTGTGCTACCTCAAGACACCCCCCTTTTTAAAATTACTTATTGGATAGACACAGAAATTGAGAGGTAAGGCAGCAGGCAGGTTAAGCACACATGGCACAAAGCGCAAGGACCAGCTCAAGGATCCAGGTTTGAGGCCCCAGCTCCCCCCCTGCATGGGGGGAGGTCGCTTCACGAGCGGTGAAGCAGGTCTACAGGTGTCTATCTTTCTCTCCCCCTCTCTGTCTTCCCGTCCTCTTTCTATTTTTCTCTGTCCTATCCAACAACAACAGCAATAACAACAATAATAATAATGACAGCAATGATAAAACAACAAGAGCAACAAAAAGAAAAAATAGCCTCCAGGAGCAGTGGACTCTTGATGCATGCACCGAGTCCCCACAATAACCCTGGAGGCAAAAAAAATTATTTAAAAAAAAGAGAGAGAGGGAGTAAGAGAGACACCTGCAGCACTGCTTCACCACTCACACAGCTTCCCCACTGCAGGTGGGGACCAGGGCTTGAACATGTGCATTCACCCAGGCATGCCACCACCTGCCCCCTTTTTTCTTTTTAAAATTATTTATTTATTAGGAGGAGAGAAAGAACCAGACATTGCTCTGGTACATATGCTGCCGGGGATCGAACTCAGGACCTCATACTTGAGAGTCTAATGCGTTATCCACTGTGCTACCTCCCAGACCACCAAAGAGAGCTTTTTAAATAGCAGGCAGTTTTCTTAAAACAAATAAATAAAATAAAAAGAAAAAGCATATGCCTGTATTTTCACAGCAGACAATTCAATTGAGGAAGACATCATGGTTTTACTCTTTTTTTTTTTTTTCCTCCAGGGTTATTGCTGGGGCTCATTGCTTGCACCATGAATCCACTGCTCCCAGAGGCCATTTTATTTTACTCCTTTCGTTGCCCTTGTTGTTGTAGTCTTGTTGTGGTTGTTATTGTTTTTTGTTTTAATTGGGGAATTAATGTTTTACATTCAACAGTAAGTACAATAGTTTGTACATGCATAACATTCCTCAGTTTCCCATATAACAATACAACCCCCACTAGGTCCTCTGAATCCTTCTTGGACCTGTATTCTCCACACCCACCCACCCCAGAGTCTTTCACTTTGGTGCGATATGCCAATTCCATTTAAGGTTCTACTTGTGTTTTCTTTTTTTATCTTGTTTTCAACTTCTGCCTGAGAGTGAGATCATCCCATATTCATCCTTCTGTTTCTGACTTATTTCACTCAATATGATTTTTTCAAGGTACATCCAAGATCGACTGAAAACGGTGAAGTCACCATTTTTTACAGCTGAATAGTATTCCATTGTGTATATAGACCACAACTTGCTCAGCCACTCACCTGTTGTTGGACACCTGGGTTGCTTCCAGGTTTTGGCTATTATAAATTGTGCTGCCAAGAATATATGTGTACACAGATCTTTTTGGATGGATATGTTGAGTTCCTTAGGATATATCCCCAGGAGAGGAATTGCATGATCATAGGGTAGGTCCATTTCTAGCCTTCTGAGAGTTCTCCAGACTGTTCTCCACAGAGGTTGGACCAATTGACATTCCCACCAGCAGTGCAGGAGGGTTCCTTTGACCCCACACCCTCTCCAGCATTTGCTGCTGTTACCTTTTCTGATGTATGACATTCTCACAGGAGTGAAGTGGTATCTCATTGTTGTCTTGATTTGCATTTCTCTGACAATCAGAGACTTGGAGCATTTTTTCATGTGTTTCTGGGCCTTTTGGATCTCTTCTGTGGTGAATATTCTGTCCATGTCCTCCCCCCATTTTTGGATGGGGTTATTTGTTGTCTTGTTGTTGAGTTTGGCAAGCTCTTTATATATGTTGGTTATTAAACTCTTATCTGATGTATGGCATGTAAAGATCTTCTCCCATTCTGTGAGGGGTCTCTTGGTTTCTTTTGCTGTGAAGAAGTTTTTTAATTTGATGTAGTCCCATAGGTTTATACTTGCCTTAGTCTTCTTTGTAATTGGATTCGTTTCATTGAAGATGTCTTTAAAATGTATGCGGAAAAGAGTTCTGCCAATATTTTCTTCTAAGTATCTGATAGTTTGTGGTCTAACATCCAAGTCCTTGATCCACTTGGAATTTACTTTTGTATTTGGTGAAATACAGTGGTTCAGTTTCATTCTTCTGCATGTTTCAACCCATTGTTTCCAACACCATTTGTTGAAGAGACTCTGCTTTCCCCATTTAATAGTCTGAGCCCCTTTGTCAAAGATTAGATGTCTATAGGTGTGGGGGTTGTTATTGTTATTGTTGATGTCTGAGTGTCCAGGGTTCAGGTCCCTGTTCGGGTACCAGATATCGGGTTGCGTCGCAAGGGAGAGAACTCAACCGGAGCCAACCTGAGCTGCTGCTTACTCAGAGACGCAGGAGAGGAACTAGGAACTTGTGGCTGAGCAGGAACGCAATGCAATGCCTTTACTGATCAGATAAAATGCATTTATATCTTTTGAAACTGTAGTGGCAGGTCAGAAAAGGAAATGGCTAGGAGAGGGGTGGCGAGAAGAAAATATCACAAAGGTAGCAAGCTTCCATAGCAGCTGTTGTGAAAGTTCTAACCAGTGGGGATCAAACCAATATCCTGCAGGCAGGGCAGGTCTCAGGCAAAACAATGATTATGTAAATAGACCACAGCGTTAAGCAATGCAGGGGACCTGGCGTAATGACCAACAGTTTGTTGTTGGATAGGACAGAGAGAAATAGAGAGAGGAGGGGAAGACAGAGAGGGAAAGAGAAAGATGGACACCTGCAGACCTGCTTCACTGCCTGTGAAGCGACTCCCCCAAAGGTGGGGAGCCGGGGCTTGAAACCGGGATCCTTACACGGGTCTTTGTGCTTTGTGCCACGTGTGCTTAACCCGCTGTGCTATCGCCGGACCCCCAGTTTTACTCTCTTGCACCCAGTCTAATTTAGACGTAGATGACACAGAAGGTCCACCCACAGAAACCATCCTGGCAGTTGCCCAAAACTGCTTGCTGGCCATGTCCCTCCCAATGTTGCCTCAGAACTGGCTCCAAAATGAGTCATTTCCCCACAGGGTCCCAGTGTTGTTCTCAGACTTTCCTAAGTGAACTGAATCTCCTTGGTCACCAAATCTCTGGTCTCCATTCAGATATCCTGATGATCTCAGATGTTGCTGTGGTTCATGATCGGCTGGAAGTCCACCAGGTGCCTGAGCTGCACATGAACAAGTCGTCTCTTTCTTCTCTGAGGTCCCAACAGTCTCCCTTTCCCTGAGACTCAGGCCTAATCCCCCTGAGTGTCAGAGAGAACAAGCTACAGATAGGACCACCTGCAGAGGGGAAGCTTTGTGAGCAGTGGAAAGGTGCTGTGGTTTCTCTCCTTTTTCTGTCTCTCTTTCTGTCTTTCACTCTCTACCTGAAAAGCAAAAGCCTGCTGGGAGCAGTGGAATCATGCAAATACAGAAACCAAGTGATAAGATAACCCGGAGGAAGGGGAGGAGGAGAAAGAAAAGGAAAAGAGAGAGAGAGAGAGAGGTCAAGGCATCTGTCCACCATGCATGTAGTTTTACTTTCTCTGTCTTAGTTGCTCTTATCAGGTGCCTTAGGTTGAACCCGGCAGCCAGCACTGAGCCACATCCTTGCGAATACCATTCCTTCATAGTCCAAGAAAAAGGAAAGAAACAAATGTTCTTTGGGGCTGAGTCCATAAAGGAGGGCTTATAGCCATTCCCAGGGAGGCCAAGAGAAACAAAAAGTCTTGCTGATGAAAGTTACCAGCTGATTTATCAGAGAGCTGGGGCCTCAGGTGGTGCCATTTAACCCGGGGGCGGGGGGGGGGGTGGCTAAGGCAGGGGCAGAAGGACAGGATCACAGACCTCAGGCTCCTATCCCAGCTCTGCCCCCCTCCCTTCTTTAGGGGGATTCCTGTGTCCTTTGAGCTTCAAGCCTCCCTCTTCTTTAAGAGGGAGGTTGCCTGCCAGGGGAGGGGGCTTCTTGTTCAGAGTATCAGGCATGGTGCCTGCAGAGGACTTGCATCCAGGAGCTATGGGAGGGATGCAGGCTCTGACCACAGGGATGGATTGGCCTCTGGCATGAGCCCTTCTGCTTCATGTTCCTGTCCCCACCTTGGTCCCAGCCTGGTGAACTTGCCTCTGGGTTGCCCTGCAGAGAGCCCTGGCTTTGCTCACAAGGAAACACCCCACAGGAATGCTGGGGGTGGACTCTCTGCTACTTCTGCTTCCAGACTGGCCTGGAGAAGGAAGCTTCTCAGAAGAATGCTTCCTGGAGGAAGTGTCCTCTGTCCAGGAGACATGTCTTCTTCAAGATTTATTTATTTGTGGGGGGTCAGGGGCCAGGCTAGTTGAGCACACATTACCATGAGAAAAGAACTGGGTTCAAGCCTCTAGTCCTCACCTGCAGGGGGGAAGCTTCATGAGAGGTGTAACCATATTGTGGGTATCTCTTTGTCTCTCCCTATCTCTCTCCTTTTAAATATTTTATTTGTTTACTAAAAAGAAAGATAGGAAGAGAGAGAAAAAGAGCCAGTTATTCTGGTACATGTGCTGCTGGGGGTTGAACTAGGGACCTCATGCTTGAGTGTCCAGTGCTTTATCTACTGTGCCACCTCCTGGACCACTCTCTCTTTCTCTACCTATCCCTTCCTACTAGATTTCTCCCTGTCTCTACTCAATAGATAATAAAAGTAAAGAAAGCAATAAGGAATTATTTGTTTTATAAAAAAAAAAAGGGAGATTACTCTCATGCCTGAGGCTACAAGCTCCCAGGTTCAATTCCCCGCACCACCATAAGCCAGAATTAAGCAGTACTCTGGTAAAAAAAAAAAAAATGTTGTTCAGAGAGAGTCAGAGCACTCTGGCTGACCTGGGGCCTGCACATCTCTCCATCTACCACAGGGGCACCTCCCTGGCTACCAACCTGCTCCTGCCTAAAGGTTTCTGGGGTGCAGAGGACTCTTGGGTTCTCGGGGTCTCGTCTGCTGATGCCTCAAGCTCTGCATACTCACCCCAGATCCCGGGGTGGGGGGTTTGCCCCCCTCTCTTTATAGCCTCTGGGCTCAACCTGCCACTCTGAATGGCCCCCGAGGGTCAGCCCAGCACCCAGTGCGGCATCCCAGCCTGCCTGGGAGACACTCCATTTTCTATTTGAGGAATCACAGAGACCAGCTTTTGATCTCATCCTCTCTCCCTCTGGGCCTCAAATGAACGATGACAGCTACTTCATTTCTTTTTTTCTCTCCTCTGCAATGATGGGAAAATGTTGAGAGGGCTGTGAAAGGTTGTAAAAATATCAAAGAGTCATTATACACAGGCTGCTTGGGTGAGAGGGGAGATGCAGTTTCTCCTGTGTGAAGCTGGAGGCAGGCGGCCGAGGAGGCTCCTTTTAAAGCATGATTCTTTTCCTTTTTCCTTTTTTTTTTCTTTAAATAAACCAGAGCATGGAGGGATGGGCAGAGTGGCACATACATTACCATGAACAAGGACCGGGGTTCAAGCCCACACTCCCCATCTGCAGGGGAATTTTTTTTTTAGGATGACAATTTATTTTTTTTAATTAATTATTTAATTCATTCATTCATTTGTGGGGGGTGAGAGCAAAATCCCGAGTGTTCCTGAGCATCATCTAGGACGTGTGGTGCAGGGACTTCACGCTCGCGAAAATCAGACACTGTACCCACTGCACCATTTCTGGGGCCCCAGCAATTTTCCTTCTTAAAATATATATATTAGGGGGTTGGGTGGTGGCACACCTGGTTAAGTACACATGTCACAATGTGCAAGGACCCAGGTTTGAGTCCCTGGTCCCCACCTGCAGGAGGAAAGCTTTTTGAGTGGTGAAAGGGCTGCAGGTGTCTCTCTGTCTCTCTCTCTATCACCCCCTTCCCTTTCAATTTCTGGATGTCTCTAATATATATATATATATATATATATATATATATCTTTTTCTTTTTTAAAAAATTATTTATTTATTTTCCCTTTTGTTGCCCTTGTTATTTTTTATTGTTGTTGTAGTTATTGTTGTTATTGATGTTGTCATTGTTGGATAGGACAGAGAGAAATGGAGAGAGGAGGGGAAGACAGAGGGGAGAGAGAAAGATAGATACCTACAGACCTGCTTCACGACTTGTGAAGCGACTCCCCTGCAGGTGGGGAGCCGGGGGCTCGAACCAGTATCCTTACTCCAGTCCTTGTGCTTCGCACCACCTGCTCTTAACCCGTTGTGCTACCACCTGACTCCCTCTTTCTTTTTTTAAAAGCCAGAGCACTGCTCAGTTCTTGCTTATGGTGGAGGGAAGATTGAATATGAGACTTTGGAGCCTCAGGCATGAGAGTCTCTTTGTGTAACCATTATTCTATCTACTCCCTAAATATAACACATTATAATATATAAATATATATTACATACTACAAATATATATTTATTACCCGATGGAGTAGCTCACCTGGGTGGTGCCTATTTTGCTCTGCCTGAGGCCCAGGTTTGAGCCCAGCCCCCGTGCCACTGGGGGAAGGAATGTTGAGGTGTTGCTTATTCTCTTTCTCTGTGTCTTTCTGTCTGGAAAAAAAAAAAAAAGAAAAGAAAAAACAGCCTGAAGCAGTAAAACCCTCCTAATGACAAAATGTAAAAACATATTTTTATTTTATGTTATTTTATTATTTTTTTCTGTATTTTTATGGGGGAGAGAAAGACAGACAAACAGACCAGAGCTCCTCCCCAGGATACTCAGGGCCACAGGTGGAATCTGGGCTCTCTCTCTCTTTGCCTGCAGTGACACCTCCGTGGCCTTGATGAGAGCTCTTTTAACAAGTGTTGAAGCTGGTGGCTCTCACCTTGCATTCACCCAGTGAGGACAGATGCAAATAGACTTTGGCAGAAAATGGTCTGTACCCAAGCCTCCCCTCAGCCTCACTTCTGAGCCTCAGTAGATGCAGTAATGGGGTTAGGGCACGGGATGGGGGGAGGGCTGCTTCTTGGGGTGGTGAGCTTCCATGCCGGGACCCTCTCTAGAGGATAGGAACTGAGGTTTGGGGACACAACCCTGTGAACAGTGGCCCTGTGTTCACTGCTTCTGGTGTGTTCCTGTGCCTACTTTTATCTCCCTTCCAGTCCTTGAATGTTCAGATTGTTTGCCCTCAGGAGAGGAGAGAAGGGGAGAAAAGGGGAGGTGAGGTGAGGTGAGGTGAGGGGAAGGGAGGGGAGGGGAGGGGAGGAGAGGAGAGGAGAGGAAAAAGGAGGAGAGAAGAGAAGAGGAGAGGAAAAGGGAGGGGAGGAGAGGAAAAGGGAGGAGAGGAGAGGAGAGGAAAAGGGAGGAGAGGAGAGGAGAGGAAAAAGGAGGAGAGGAGAGGAAAAGGGAGGAGAGGAGAGGAGAGGAAAAGAGAGGAGAGAGGAGAGGAGAGGAGAGGAGAGGAAAAGGGAGGGGAGGAGAGGAGAGGAGTGGAAAAAGGAGGAGAGGAGAGGAAAAGGGAGGAGAGGAGAGGAGAGAGGAAAAGGGAGGAGAGGAGAGGAAAAAGGAGGAGAGGAGAGGAGAGGAAAAAGGAGGAGAGGAGAGGAGAGGAGATGAGAGGGGAGGAGAGAGAGGGGAGGAGATGAGAGGGGAGGGGAAGAGAGGGGAGGAGAGGAGAGGAGAGGAGAGGGGAAGAGAGGGGAGGAGAGGAGAGGAAAAGGGAGGAGAGGAGAAGAGAGGAGAGAGGAGAGGGGAAGGCAGGGGAGAAGCAGTGACAAGTCTGCCAAACAGTGAGCCTGAATGAGCAGCAACCGGGACTGTCCTTGAACCCCACTCCGTGACACCCAGCACATCATATGGCTTGGTCTTCACAGACATTCTGACAGGTATATATTACTATTTTGCCCATTTTACAAATAAAGAGTACTAGGGAGCTATCTCAGCAGCAGAACACAGGACTTATATGCAGGAGGACCCAGGTTCAATGCCTAACCCTTTACATTCCAGAGCTGAACTGTGCTCTGTTCTCTCTCACTATTAAATAAATACAGCAAAGAAGTGGGAGCCCCAAGAAGCAGAAACATCCATCCCACGTCCTACAAAAGACAAGAGGCTTGAGCCAAGCTTCCCCCTGTTTAGTTTGATGCTCCTCGTGTGACATGATTTGTGTTCTGTTCAGACACAGGAGAAAATGTCTGCAAAGAACTGGATGTGCTGGGATTCCGTGGGTGTGTTTCTCTGTGGGGCAATGCTCCTGAGTTACCAGGAGGGGGCAGGAGTGTGCCACTTTCTGTGCTCACAGCTCTTGGAGTGTAGGTGGGTCTGGGAGTAAGGGTGCAAGACCTCCCTGAGCATAAGCCCAAAAAAGAGGTAGAGCAAAGGTTCTGGTCTCAGGCAGGGTGCCTGGGAGAGCTGGGGTGTGTGGAAAGAAAAGCCCTTCCCTCCGTGGTCTGTATCCAGGAATTCACAGGACTCTGGGGCCCATGTTGGATTTGAACTTAAGAAGCCCCAGCAACAGCCTGTCTCCTGCTGGAAGCTGCCTGGGACAGGCATTGGCTACCCCAGCATGAAACCCCCTGCAGACTGGGGTGTGCTCACAGGGCTCTGAGCTGAGTCAACAAGCTGCTTCCCAAGGATCCCCTAGAGCCAGCATGCCGGTGACCAGGTGGCAAAGTGGTCATCTTGCTGGGAGCCTGTGGGAGAGGTGTAGAACTTGCTACTGAGATGTGGTGGGAGGCTGGTAGTGGGAGGGGAAGTGCAGCCATTACCTCTATTCTGAGGTCAGCATCACCCAGGACACTCCAGCCCAGTGTGGTGCACTGTTCCCTGCAGTCATGTGTCCTCAGAAAAGAACCTGGATCTCCCTGGGCTATGAATGTGTCTAGTATCCCCAGCCTCAGGGGTCAGATCAGGCCCAGACACTGGGCTCAGAAGCCCCAAAGTTCTCCAGACATTCACCCCTAACCCAGCTGTCACAGCAGCTTCTGTCCAGAGTACTACCTAATGCCACCTTTGCAATGCTTTTTATCAAGCCAGCAGTCTCAAGAGGTAGATCGGACAGATAAAACATTGGATGCCATCATTTTTAGTTTATTTTAGATACAGACAGAGAGAAGTTGAGAGGGAAGGTAGAGATAAGAGAGGGAGAGAGAGAGAGACACCTGCAGCACTGCTTCACCATTCATGATAATTTCCCCCTGTAAGTAGGAACTGTGGGCTTGAACTCTGGTCCCTGCACACTATAATGTGTGCACCCAACCAGCTGCATCACTGCATGGCCCATTGAACCCATTTTGAAAAGATGAAGTCATCTTCTTTGCCTCGATTTGAATGGGTCTTAACATAGGATCTCACTTTCCCAAGTGGTCAGGCGTTAGCTCAGCGGGTTAAGCACAGGTGGTGCAAAGTGCAAGGATCTCACTTAACTCACTTAACATGGGGATCATTTTAAGTGAGAGAAGCCAAAAGGAGAATGAGAAATACCTGATAGTCTCACTTATAGATGGAACTTAAGAAGCAGAGACAGAAAGGAGAAACATATGGTGAAACTTAGGCTGGGTATGCTGTACTGCACCAAAACAAAGGTCTTTGTGGGAGACAGACAGGAGAAGGGGTGGAGAGGGCATCGGGGTCCCAGCACATGAGGGAAGGAAAGGACTTAAGTTGTGAGTGAGAATGTTTTGCAAAAATTGTGAGGAGGTGAGAGATTAATCCAGGTGTCAACAACTGTATTGTAAACCATTATTCACCCCCCTCCCCAATAAAATTATTTGGGAAAGAAAGATGAACAGACTAGCAACAAAAAAGCAAGTGACCTCATCAAAAAATGGACAGAGGATATGAACAGAACATTTATTACAGAAGAGATCCAAAATGCTAACAAATGCATGAAAAATTGCTCCAGGTCGCTGTTGTCAGAGAAATGCAAATAAAGACAACACTGAGATACCACCTCACCCCTGTGAGAATGGCATACATCAAAAAGGACAGCAGCAACAAATGCTGGAGAGGCTGTGGGGACAGAGGAACTATATACTGCTGGTCCATTGCTGGTGGCAATGTCAATTGATTCAGCCTCTGTGAAGAGCAGTCTGGAGAACTCTCACAAGGCTAGACATGGACCTTCCATATGACCCAGTAATTCCTCTCCTAGGGATATATCCCAAAGACTCCATAACACCCATCCAAAAAGATACGTGTATACTTATGTTCATAGCAGCACAATTCATAATAGATAAAACCTGGAAGCAACCCAGGTGCCCAACAACAGATGAGTGGCTGAGAAAGCTGTGGTATATATACACAATTTAATACTACGCAGCTATTAAGAACAATGAACCCACCTTCTCTGATCCATCTTGGATGGAGCTAGGAGGAATTATGTTAACTGAGATAAGTCAGAAAGACAAAGATGAGTATGGGATGATCCCACTCATAAACAGAAGTTGAGAAAGAGGAACAGAAAGGGAAACTCAAAGCAGAATTTGACGGAATTTGGAGGAGAGGAAGCAAAATAAAACTTTAAATAAAATAAAATAAATAGGGAACCAAATAAAAATTTCTGTTTTGAGGATGAGGGTACATGTTCGGCCTTAAAGGGGGGAGTGGGAGGGAGGGAGGAGGATGGGGTGGGACAAAGTCTTTTGGTGGTGGGAATGGTGTTTATGTACACTCCTATTAAATTGTAGTCATATCAATCACTATTTAATTAATATGAGAGGGGAAAAATTGATTGAATATCTCAAACTTTTTAATGCACAGACCATCAGCTGAGTCTTTGATATGATGACTCTCTTAAAAGCTTAGACCAGGGAGAACAGAAGCAACTGGTGGAACAGATATATACAAATAATGTCAAAGGACATAAATTATGGTGATGTTGTGTATGATACAGCAAATCCTAACAAAGGGATATTTCAAAGTTAACCCAATTGCCAAATAATGTGATTATAACAATAACTATCTTACCTTCTTAAACCCTAAGACAGCAGGAACCTCCCACTTCCTCTCTAGAGACTATATTTCCCCCAGTCCTGGAACCTCTAGAGTGGGGCTCACTTTCCTGCATGCTTCTCTCAATTTATATTAAATGATATTGCATCTGCCGATCCCATCCTGTTCAGTGCAATGAATAACCACCCCAGCAGGCTTCACCTCAGACTGTGTCCAGAGACGTCAGGCGTGAAATGTCGACCCTTCAGTCTCATCACTCAGGTGAGACCTTTCCTTTCATAGGATTCTCTAACTCCATTCCTCTTATCCTATAGTCAGTGTTTCCTTTTTATAAATAAAAAAGAAAGAGAGAAAGAAAGAAAGAAAGAAAGAGAGAAAGAAAGAAAGAAAGAAAGAAAAAGAGAAAGAGAGAAAGACAGAAAGATGAAGAGACTCAGCATTATTGTGAGCCGGGGACTAGCTATAAATGCAGAGTCTCAGGCACATCTAGCTCTGCTGGCTGACATCTGCATCTTGACAGGGCCCCCAGGTGACTCCTGTGCACACTTAGGGCTTCTGCAAGTTTATGAGCTGTGACTGACATAGCACATTGTGTAAGATCAAGGTGTGGACTGCTTACCTGCTCCACATAGACTGCCATTGAGCTAGCTAGCATCTTATCACCTCACATAATTACAGTCTCTTTTTATAGGGGACACTGAGGCTCTATGCTCCCAGCAACTTTCACGTCTGTAGCAGCTGCTAACTACAATCCCCGTGTTGTTCATAAGACTCCTCCCCCCAACATCATTGCACACCTGTAAGTCTGTGCTCTTTGACCCTACTTGCTTCAGTTAACAGCTTCTGACTTTCAAGAAGTAGATCCAAAGTCTTTTTTGAAAAAAAAATTATTTATTTGGTAGGTAGGTGCACTGCCCCTGGGGGTGGTTCTCCCTTCCACAAAAATAATTTATTTTTTAATGAGAGAGATATACAGAAAGAAATGCGCGCGCACACACACACACACACACACACACACACACACACGAGAGAGAGAGAGAGAGAGAGAGAGAGAGAGAGAGAGAGAGATAAAGGAAGGAAGAAACTAGAGCACTGTTCAGTTCTGGCTTATGGATGTGCTGGGGATTAAACCTGGGACTTCAGAGCCTCAGGCATGAGGGTCTTTTGCAGAATCACTAAGCTGTCCACCCAGCCCTAAGGGGACTTCAAAGTCTTAATCCAAAAGGGACTCCCATTCAGGTCTTAGGTCTACTGGTAGGCTGCTACAGGGAGATGTTTAGAATCTTTCAAAGACCCTTTGAGACAGTGATATAGAACCTTGAGAAAGGAGCTCCAGTGGCACCTTTGTTTAGCGCACGGTACTTATACAGAATCTTGAGAAATGCTCACTTGGTTTCAAAGGCACATAGGTCTTTCTGGATGAGATGCTTGTTCCCGGACCCGAGTTATCAGCCCTCTCAAACTGCCCCTCACTGTCAGCTCCTCTTAGTGACCGCTCTCAGCAACCTTTGAACCTTCATTTATTGGTGCTATTTCCTGCCTTCTCTGCAATACTATCCAAGCAGTTCTGAGACCCTTTCAAGACTTTTGACTTTCTAGTCATCGTTTATAAGCCTCCCTTCTTCCTAGAGCTATAAGAGGCTTCAAGCTTGAGGGGACAGAAGAAGCTAGACCTGGAAGCATCCCCACACCAACTTCTGTGCTCTGTAGTCAGTGCTAAACCAGTATCCCGGGGACCCCGAGTGGTCGAGCCTTCACCTGTGTGGATAGCACCTTATGTTTGAAGAAATACCTGATGGTCTCACTTAAGAAGCAGAGACAGAAAGGAGAAGCACATGGTGAAACTTGGGCCGGATGTGCTATACTGCACCAAAACAAAGGTCTTTGTGGGAGACAGAGAGGAGAGGGGATGGAGAGGGGACTGGGGTCCCAGTGCATGAGGGAAGGAAAGGAATAAGTTGGGAGGACTAAGGGGCCGGGTGGTGGTGCACCTGGTTAAGTGCACAAGGACCCAGGTCCCTGGTCTCCACCTGCAGGGAGAAAGCTTCACAAGTGGCGAAGCAGGGCTACAGGTGTCTCTCTATCTCCCCCTCCTGTCTCAATTTCTCTCTGTTTCCATCCAATAATAAATAAATAAAATTATTTTTTTAACTTAGGAGAAGAAGTTTGTTTGTTTTTTTTTCCTCCAGGCTTATTGTTGGGGCTTGGTGTAAGCACTATGAATCCATTGTTCCAGTTACCATTTCCCTCCCCCTTTCTTTTCTTTTTTTTTTTTTTTAAAGATTTTATTTACTTGTTAATGAGAAAGACAGGAGGAGAGAGAGAGAGAGAGAGAGAGGAAAGAACCAGATATCACTCTGGTACATGTGCTGTCAGGGATTGAACTCAGGACCTCACACTTGAAAGTCCAGTGCTTTATCCACTGTACCATCTCCCAGAGGACCATGCCCCCCCCTTTTTTTTCTATTCTATTCAATAGGACAGAGAGAAATTGAAAGGGGAGGAAAAGATAGAGAGGGAGAGAGAGAGAGAGAGACCTGTAGACCTGCTTTACCACTTGTGAAGTGTCCCTGCTGTCGGTGGGGAGCATGGACTCAAATCCAGTCCTTACACATGGTAATATGTGTGCTTAACCTGGTGTGCCACCAGCTGGCCCCACCAGCAAGTTCTTCATTGCTAAGGTTCCTAGTACTTTGACATTTGCTGGTTTGAACCTTCAAGTCAGACACATTCCTGATGTGTCTGGGAAACCTCCTCTTGGCAATGGCAGTAACAGGTAGCATACACTATGCCAAGGATGTCACATACCTTGAATGGCTGTTTCTTACAACCATGCTATCACACTACATATATGATAGCGCTAAGGAAGGAACTGAGGGTCTCATGCATGTGTGATACTGCCAAGAAATCTCTTCAGTCCAACTTCTTTATTCTATATACTTAGAGAGAAAGACAGAAAGGGGAGAACCAAAGTTCCACTTTTCCATCCGTGAGCTCCATGTGGGGCTGTCCAGGCTTCTCCCATGTAGTGCAGGGATTGAATCTAGTACCCAGGCCTCCTCCCTCCATACACATGTAAGACTGAGGTATACTTACTGAGTTATCTCTTGCACTAAATCATTAATATATTCACTCCTATGTTACAGAAGGGTAAATCGAGGAGGCCTAGAGAGGTCAGCTAATCTGTCCAAGTTCAGAGTCAACAGATAATGTTAGAGCTGGATTCAAACTCAGCAGTCTGATCTCTTGATTAATTCCACTTTCCTGGTATGTGATTATACTTTCTTTTTTAAAAGAACATTTCATTTATTTATTGGGTAGAGATAGAGAGAAATCAAGAGAGAAGGGAGAGGTGGGGGGGGTGGAGAGAAAGCACTGTTTCACTGCTCATGAAGCTTTCCCCCTGCAGGTGTGAACCAGGGGTTTGAACCCAGGTCCTTGCAAATTGTAACATGTGTGCTTTATTAGGTGTGTCACAGCCAGGCCCCATGATTATACTTTTATAACTCCTCCCAGGAGATCGAGAACCCTGAGCCACCCCCTTTTCCTTCCAGTATGTGTTTGTACTTTGCCTTCTGCACACTGAGAAGAATCAGGAAGGACTAGGAGGTCTCTAGATGAGGGAAGTGCTGTAAATATGCTACAGCTGCAGTAAGCAGTAAACAATAAGCAAGACTGGAATCAAAGTGAGAGAGGTGGAGAGGGGAGCAGAGGCAGGAAAGAGGGGTCTTGTGGAGAAATTGGAAATCATAAGCACATCCCATTAAAAAAAAAAAAAGAAGCTCCAGGAGCATTCAAAATTATAAAGATGTCAAATTCATCCATATAACTTCCACTGAAGTCCAGCAGGGCTTTCCTGCTTTGTTTTGGTTGGAACTAGACAATCTAATTCCAAGATTGATTTAGAAGCGTGAAGGGCCAAGAATAACAAAGCAGCAATCTTGAAAAAGTACAAGGTGGAAGAACTTGCCCTACCAGATACCAAGATTTCTTGTCAAAATATTAAGTAATCAGGACAATAGAGTTAGGGCAAAAGGACAGATCTGTGGCACAGAAAGCCCAGTCACTGGTCCAACCAGTGTTAGAAAACACCACCAGGCGGAGATGCAGTGCGGGCAGGGCCTGTGCTCCACACAGGGTCTCCATGTGGAACACACAAATTTGGACTTGTGCCTTAATCACCCCAAGGGGAACTAAAGAACTCAAATTAAAAACCGAAACTTAAAAATGCTAGATGAACTCTATCGAAACTTTTTATGACCCTAAGGTAAAGGATTATTTTATTTTATCAAAAGGAAAAGAAATAAAGAAAACACAACAAATACAAATGATTATTTAACATTGATGGCTGTGCAGCAAAAGGCCAGCATAACAAAGTGAAAAGGAAGCCAGTGTCTGGCAGGAGACGTTAGCAATGAATGTGACATGTGAGGACATCTCTCAAAATTAGAAAAGGAGAAATATTAAGTGGAGGTAAGTGGCGGTGAATATAAACTACTACTAATTTGTAGAGGAGGAACCCTAGAAGGTTAAAAGGAGAAAAAAAAAAGGAAGGGGGGTTGTGTGGTGGCATAGCTATTAGAGTACACATATTACAGTGTATAAGGATCAGGGTTCAAGCCTCCCACTCCCTATTTTCAGGGGGGAAGCTTCATGACTGCTGAAATAGTGCTGCAGGTGTCTTTTTTTCTCTCTGTCTCTCTATGTCTCCCTCCCCTCTCAATTTCTCTCTGTCCTATCAAATAAAAAATAAATAAAATAAAATAATGAAAAGACAATAGTTCTTGCCATTAAGCAAAGAAATATAAATCAAAACAACAATGAAATGCCATTCCCACCCACCAGGTTCGTACAAATTTATGCCAGCCAAGTCTTGGCTGAGAGCACTGAGATTGTGGAGTCTCATTCATGTTGGTGGGTCATAAACTGATGCAAGCATACTTCGGAGAGCCGTCTGGCAGTCGTTGCAAGTGAAGTTGGAGGTCAGCACATCCAGAAATTCCACTCCCAGGCATGGAGCCTTGAATATGTGCCCAAGAAGACATGTAGTAGGATGCTTGCTGCAGCCTGAAAACAGCCTTGTTGTCTGTCAACAAGAGAACAGATGACTAAACCGTGTTGCAGTTATATAATGGGATACAATACAGCATGTGTCAGCACAGATAAAAATCTCACCGTTGTACAGCTAAGGGGAAAAGGCACACAGCAGAAGGGTAGATTTCTGTCCACACACAGGTGTAGTCTAGCACTTGCACAGCATACTAATACTTATAAATATATATTATTTATTTATTGGATAAAGACAGAGAGAAACTGAGGAGAGGGGATAGGGAGAGGGAGAGAGAGACACTTGCCACACTGCTTCACCACTCATGAAGCTTCTCCCTTCTTCTGTAGGTGGGGGCCAGAAGCTTGAACTCAGGTACTTGTGCCCTGTAATGTGTGTGCTCACCTGGTTGTACCACTGCCCAGCCCCCATAATAATATGTTTTAATGCTTGCATATGCTTAACATGCAATCAACATAGTGAAATAAATAAGTAAATAAATAAAAGGTGTACAGATGCTGGCTGGAAATAGTTCTTTCAACTGTGGGGAATGAGGCAGAAGAATGGGGTGGGGAGGGGTGCAGAGGGGAGCTGAGTTCTCTCTCTCTCTGACATTTGTTTTCTGTGCAGTAAGGGAACCTGAAGCCATCAGGTGGTCTACTAATATTTGCTGAAGGTGATGTGGACACCACGGGACTGTCCACCAGCAGTAGTGGCTTGCTGGCCTCAGGGCTTCTGTAGGGGTGCATCCTCTGTCCACATTTTAAAAAATATTTATTTATTTTCTCTTTTGTTACCCTTGTTGTTTTATTATTGTAGTTTTTATTGTTGTTGTCGTTGTTGGATAGGACAGAGAGAAATGGAGAGAGGAGGGGAAGACAGAGAGAGGGAGAGAAAGATAGACACCTGCAAACCTACTTCACCACCTGTGAAGTGACTCCCCTGAAGGTGGGGAGCCGGGGGCTCCAACCAGAATCCTTATACTGGTCCTTGTGCTTAGCGCCACCTGCTCTTAACCCACTGCACTGCTGCTGACTCCCCCTCTGCCCACTCTTTCTTCAGCTCTCCCTTCCTTTCTCTCTCTTTCTTTTTTCCTTTTTTTTGGATAGCGACAGAGAAATTGAGAGGGCAAGGGGGGTAGAGAGAGGAAGAGAGAGATGAAGCAGAAGGAGACACCTGTAGCACCACTTCACCACTTGTGAATCTCCCTGCACCCCCCACAGATGAGGACTGAGGTTTGAACCTGGTTCCTTGTGCCCCGTATTGTAATGTGGGCACGCTAGCAGTCATGCCACCACCCAGACCCTCACTTATTTTCTTCCATGAATGTGGTCACCGGGAATGAGCTTAGGCCCTTGCACAGGCTGAACAACCCTCCTAATGTGAGTGTTCATGTTTTCATTCATACGAGTCCTTTGCTCCACTGCCTAGCATCTTCTCAGTCCCCTTGTGTGGCTTTGCAAAAGTCACTTGACTTTGAGCTCCCTCTTCTCCGTGCTGTGTTCAAGCTGCAGTCTTGCCTTTGAGGAGCCTTCTCCCTGCCCCCCCCACCCCCAGAACCAGCCTCTGCCAGCCACCTCCCTCCCAACCCACGCACCTGGCAACTGTGTCCCCACAGTCAGGCTACTTCTGTGAGAAATGTTAGGACCAGTTTCCCACACCTCTAGGTTTCTAGGTCCCTAGTTTGCACAGCCTGCAAACCCCTCTAGGGAGGAAATACTGCCACCCAGAAAGAAGTGGTGGGGGCAGAGGACCACATGTAAAAGGGCAGAGAAAAATGCCCTTGGCCAGTTCTGTCCCAGTGGGGTACCTGAAGTCTCCGTGAAACTCAAGGCCTTTGGGAAGGTTCCGTGGAAAGAATGACATCATGGCCCCCACCCCACTCCTTTCTTTCTTTCTTTTTAATTTTCCAGTGGGAGTGAAAAATAAATAGACTGACACATTTTCCAGTCAGGGAGCAATTCTGGAGAGCAGGTTTACCTTGGCCCCAGGGCCCAGGTGGGGCTGTGAGAAACCTTATCTGCGCCTGCCCGGCAGTAAACACGGAGCCCTATCTCCCACCCCCAAATCAGGGCCATAGCGTGCAAGTGACCCAAGGTGGCAGGTGAGTAGGGCAAGTTGCCCAAAAGCCAGCCTGGCCAGGGAGCAGGTGACCTCAGGGAGAGTCTGCCTGGATGTGACTTATGGCCCATTTCCTGAGTGTGTCAGAGTGTCCAGAGAAGTGACAGCAGAGCTACCTCCCTCAGAGGTAGAACAGATGTCCCTGAGTCAGAAGATTCCCCGGCTGCTGTGTTCACATGTCACCCTGGGATCAGGTTCAGGTGCTGATTCTGATGGGGCAGGTCTGGGCAGGGCTGAGAGGTTGTTCTTTCTTTCTTTCTTTCTTTCTTTCTTTCTTTCTTTCTTTCTTTCTTTCTTTCTTTTTTAATATTTATTTATTTTCCCTTTTGTTGCCCTTTTTTATTGTTGTTGTTATTGATGTCGTCGTTGTTAGGACAGAGAGAAATGGAGAGGGGAGGGGAAGACAGAGAGAGGGAGAGAAAGACAGACACCTGCAGACCTGCTCCACTGCCTGTGAAGTGACTCCCCTGCAGGTGGGGAGCTGGGGGCTCGAACCCAGGATTCTTACTCCGGTCCTTGAGCTTCCAGCCACTCGCGCTTAACCCACTGTGCTACCGCCTGACTCCTGAGAGGTTGCATTTTTCAAAAGATGGATTTTTTCTTTTTCTTTTTTCTTTTTTTTTTTTTTTTTCACCTCCAGGGTTATTGCTGAGGCTCGGTGCCTACACTACGAATCCACTTCTCTTGGAGGCCATTTTTTCCCAATTTTTTTTTTTGTGGCTATTGTTATCATTATTGTTGTTGTTAGTATTGTTGTTATTGCTGTCAGATAGGACTGAGAGAGATCGAGAGAGGAGGGGAAGACAGAGGGGGAGAGAAAGATAGACACCTGCAGACCTGCTTCACCGCTTGTGAAGCAAAGCTCCTGCAGGTGAGGAGACAGGGGCTTGAACCAGGATTCTTGCTCTGGTCCTTGTTCTTCGAGCCATGTGCGCCTAACCTTCTGCTCCACCGCCCAGTGCCCAAAGATGGATTTATTTATTAACAGAGACGGAGACAGAGACAAAGACAGAGAATCAGAGCATAACTCTGGCAGATGCAATGCCAGGGATTGAACTTAGGACCTCCTGCTTACAAATCCTGCATTCTGCACGTTAGCCACTGAGCCAACACCCCAGCCATGAGGAATGATGTTTCTAAGTTGCTGCTGAGGAAGGCTGAGGCTGCTCCTCTGACTATACTCTGAGCTCCCCAGCTCTATAGGTTCAGAAGGAGGCTGTGAGTTGCACAGTTGAAACAGTTATCGTGCAGGGGCCTGTGGGGCAGGTGCTGTGGCAGGTGTTTGCTGTCATCCAGCCTTTCCATTCTTCCCGCCAGCTCTGCGAGGTGGGTGTGGTTGTCCCCTCCCGCTCCTTGGCAGGCCAGGCCATGGAGGCTTAGAGAGGTTAAATCGGGCCTTAAACATGCTATTTGCAAAGATTTCGTTGCTGCCTCCCCCTCTCCTCCCTGCATTCTGAAATAACCCATCCACAAAGAATAATGGGCACCCCCTAGGGCTGGGTGTCATCTGCTGGTGTCAACTGGCCTGAGAGTAAGTAATTCCTCTTGTCCGGGAGCCCAGGAACGCAGAGATCCTGAAGGCAATGCTTGACTCACAAGCCATGACCTCAGCAGATAGTCTCTGAAAGGTGGACAAGCCTGGCTGCCCAGTCTCTCTGGGGCTGACATCTTCACACCAGAAGTAGATGTTTTGATGTGCCTCTTCAGGACCATCAGGGATGCAAGAGGGGGAAAAATATCCCTGACGGTCAAAACACCAAAGGGAAGACGATCAGGATTGAACTGACCCAACCGGAGGGACTGAAACACCTGGAAGAACCGGGATGTGCTCTTGAGAAAGCCGGTGGCCACTGGGTCATGGTTGCATCACATCTGAATCTGAGGTGGCCGCACTGCCCACAGTCCTGTGCCACATGTACAGCAGAGATTCCGGAAGCTGCATGTGACTCTCCCCTCTCAACCCCCAGTCTTGAGGACCTGCACTGTGGAGACCACTCACCAAGCCTGGCTGTTCCAGGGTTCCATAAGCATTTGAACCTCCTCCCTACTGTCCCCTAATGCCACCACAATTTGTCCTATGTGTCTGGGAGGGGCAAATCAGGCCCTTGTGGATGCCCCCCACCTCCAAGCTCCAGGCCCCCAGAGAAAACACGGAGGGTGGAGAGCCCCACCCTCAAATGGCCGGGGCCAAGACGTCAGAGGTGGGCTGGGTGATGGCACACCCAGTTGAGCACACTTGTTATCATGCACAGGTTCAAGACCTCAGTCCCCGCCTGCAGGGGCAAAGCTCTGTGAGTGGTAAAATGGGACTGCAGGTGCCTCTCTGTTTCTCTCTATATATCTCCCCCTTCCTTCTTGATTTCTCTGTCACTATCCAATAATTTCTTTTAATTTACTTGCTTTTAAAATTTTTTATTATCGTTATTTATTGAGTAGAGACCGCCAGAAATCAAGAGGATGATAGAGAGAGAGAGAGAGAGAGAGAGAGACCTGCAGCACTACTTCACCACTCACAAAGCTTTCCTTCTGCAAGTGGGGACTGTGGACTCGAACCCAGGTCCTTGAACATTATAATACATGTGCTCAACCAGCTGTGCCACCACCAAGCCCCTAAATAAGTTTTTTTTTTAAAAAAAAGAGCCAGAGGTAATTTTGTTGTTTACATGCCAACTTAGGAAGCATTGGAAGGAGTTACAGATGCCACATAAATAGAGCAGGGTTTAGAAAACTAGAGAGGGAAATAAACTGTGAATGAGGACATACGATTAGCACTTACTAAGATGTCCACTAGGGGCCCACACACTTAGACTAAGGACTCCTTAAATCTAACTCTGACTGCTGAGCCTAAAGAGCAAAGCATCCTGCCATGACGTAGGGTTTCAGGTGTCTCTCTGCCTCGCTCCTTCTCTATTTCCTCTTCCTTTTCAATTCTTCTCTGTCTCTATCATATATATCATATACATATATATATTATATATATGTATATGATATATATGGAGAGAGAGAGAGAGAGGGAGAGGGAGAGGGAGACAGATAGAGGGAGAGCAAAATATTCTTCTGAACATCTCTATAAAGAATATGAAAGCATTTGACATGAAAAGTCGTATCTACTCCAAAGTTTACTGTTATTTACAACAAGTAAGACATGAAAACAACTCAAGCACCTGTCAAAGAATGAGTGATATACATTACCATGCACAAGGACCCAAGTTCAAGGCCCCAGCCCTCAACTTCAGGGGGGAAGTTTTATGAGTGGTAAAGTATGCTGCAGGTATCTCTCTTTCCCTCTACAACCCCCTCCCTCTTTCAGTTTTTCTCTGCCCTATCAAAAAAAGAAAGGAAAAAATAAAATGTGATATATTGATGTAATAGGACACTGTTCAGCCACAGAAAAGATGAAGTCTTGCCCCTGGCAGCAAAATAGAAGGACCTTGAAGGAGGTTTTACAAAAGAGATTTTACAAAGAGAAATAAAAGTCAGAAAGAAACTTGCCACTTTTAGAGGTTTTTACCCTTATATGCAATGTAAGGTGAGGTAACTGATGAAATGAAATAAAAACAAACCAATGGTGGTCCGGGAGGTGGCGCAGTGGATAAAGCACTGGATTCTTAACCATGAGGTCCTGAGTTCGATCCTCGGCAGCACATGTACCAGAGTGATGTCTGGTTCTTTCTCTCCTCCTGTCTTTCTCATGAATAAATACATTCTTTAAAAAACAACAACAACAACAACAAACCAATGGACACCAATTACAGAATGGAGGTTACCCGAGATGAGGGTAGGGTGGGATAAGAAGGTAGAAGAGGAATTAGAAGGATAGTGGGCTTTGTTTACATTTTAAAAAATTATATGGGTGGGCTGGAGGGACAGAGAGATGATAACACCACTTAGAACCAGGCCCAGCTCATGGACAGCAATTTTGGAAGACTCCAGAATGACTGAACTGGCTTGGTCCCAGGATTAAAATCAGAGGCTAGGGGTTGCTCTGGGAATCTGATGGTCCATTCCTGAGGCCCAGGTGTTGTCAGTCAGGAAATCTTTTATAGGGTGCTGAGCTCACCTCACTTAGTGCTTTTGGGAACAAGGCTTCCAGCAAACCTGCAGACCCTGAAGACAAGACAGAAGTGGGTGACATGATGTACCCACCCGTGGATAGCTGGGAATGGGGGGGGGGGTCTGTTCTCCATGACTACTGACACAAAGCCACCTCCTCTGACCTGGGAAAGGTCCAGTCCAGGGAGTCAGAAGACCGAGCCTGTCCCTGAGCAAGCCTCTCTCTGCTGTTGGAACTAAGGGTCCTCCCGGTGGGCTCTGCCTCCTGGAGCTGGAGGAGATAGAGCATCACCTGAATGTCCTCAACCCCAACCCAGGGACTGTCGCAGCCCAGTGCAGGGCATGTGGATCACAGGAAGGTGAGACCGCAGGGCAGGGCTGCTAGCTATGGGGAGTGTGATGGAAATGGAGCCCTGCCCTCGGGGACAAGGGCTCCCTCCACTTGGAGCCCCTTGCACCTATGGTCCATCTTCATGGAAGCAGGCTTTCAGGCTGTCTGGCTTTGAGCTCCTTGGACAGAAGTTGGCCTTACCTGCCCCAAAACCAAGACCTTCCTCAGGTCAGCCGCACTCCATACTAATGGGGTAGGGGAAGAAAGGATTAGCCAGGAGGCGTTTTTATTTTTGCTGTTCAAGCCATCTTTTATGAGGCATTAATAGTGTTTTTCAAGATTATAATATGACAGGGTACGTATAGTTCCACACTGCACCCACTACCCAAGTTCAAGCTCTCACCTTCCCCATGACAACCACCAGAGTTCTCACCATCTTAAAGACAATTTGTGTCTTCCCCTCCCCCCCACTTTTAAATTTGTGATTAATAGTGGGTTACGAGATTGTCAGATTACAGGGTGTAATTCCACACCACACCCACCACCAAATTCTGTGTCCCCATTCTCCCACCTCCCAAAGATCACCACCATAGTTTTTTTAAATATTTGTTTTATTTATTCCCTTTTGTTGCCCATTTTGCTTTTTATTGTTGTAGTTATTATTGTTATCATTGTTGTTGGATAGGACAGAGAGAAATGGAGAGAAGAGGGGAAGACAGAGAGGGGGAGAGAAAGACAGACACCTGCAGACCTGCTTGTGAAGCGACTCTCCTGCAGGTGGGGAGCCAAGGCTTGAACCAGGAAAATCCTTACGCCAGTCCTTGTGCTTTGTGCCACCTGTGCTTAACCCACTGTGCTATAGCCCGACTCCCCACCACCATAGTTTTTCTTAAATTTTTAAATTTTTTAAAAATTTTTATTTTATTTATTTATTCCTTTTTGTTGCCCTTGTTGTTTTATTGTTGTAGTTATTATTGTTGTTGTCATTGTTGGATAGGACAGAGAGAAATGGAGAGAGGAGGGGAAGACAGAGAGGAGGAGAGAAAGATAGACACCTGCAGACCTGCTTCACCGCCTGTGAAGCGACTCCCCTGCAGGTGGGGAGCTGGGGTTCGAACCGGGATCCTTATGCCGGTCCTTGTGCTTTGCGCCACCTGCGCTTAACCTGCTGCGCTACAGCCCGACTCCCCCACCATAATTTTTATAAGTCTTAGAAACAGTTTGCTTGCTTCTGGTTTTTTGGTTTTTTTTTTGGGGGGGGTGAAGTTTATGTGTATCAGTTCTTTAGATTCTGCATATGAGCAAGACTGTCTGGTCTTTCATCTCTTTACTTATTTGGCCAAGCATAATCACTTCTAGTTACATCTATAGTGTCACGAAGGACATGATGTCATCTTTTAATTGCAGAGTAGTACTCCATGGAGTCTGTATCCCATTTCTTCTTCTCTTCTGTCGATGGACATTTAGGGGCTTCCACTCTCTGGCTATTGTGAATAATGCAGCTATGAACATAGGGGTGCATGTGTCCCTTTGGAGATAAAAAAAGATTTATTTACCTATAAGAGAAAGAGAGAGAGAGAGAGAGAGGACCTCACACATACAAGTGTTCTACCCCTTCATGCCTCCTGATCACAAGCCCCAGGATTTTGCCCTAGATGTAGGACCCTCTGGTGGGTAATCTGGCCCTGAGGTGGTTCCCCCTGGGAAGAAGCTCCCTGACTCTGGAGACCCTAAGAGTTAGAGAAGCTACTGGCAGAAGTGGTGTCCCAGCTTCACTGAGCAGGAGTCTGTTCTCGAGGCCCCGATCTCTCCTACCCCACAGGGACATGGTTTTCCAGCAGGCGGTGCCAGTTTTCCAGCCACCAGAGCTCCTGCAACTGCCTAGTGCCTTTCCCTTCTGCTTCCACCTCCAAGCTACTTAAGGGTCCGTCTTTACAGGGCCTGAGCAGTGCCTGCATGTCTCCTGAGCATTGCCCCTATTCTTCTTCTTCTTCTAGCGTTTGCCCTTCTTCCGTAGCCAGTCAACAGTGTCAGGTTGAGCCTGATGTAAAGTTTCGAGATATATAGGCCCCCCTCTCCAAGCCCCCTCTCCAGCTGTCCCCTTGCTTCTTGCTCAAAGCACAGCACATTGCAACCACACCTGTCTTGCATATGTTTTGCTTGAAGTCACCTGGTGAAGCACCTAAAGGCAGAGGTGGCCCCATCATAGGAACTGGAGGAGGTGTTGCTGTGATTCCGTTTGGACAGAGGTCAGGGTCCTATCTGAGCCCTGCTCAGCTAGTTACACTCCCCCCACCCTGCTCCTGGAAGGGAGGCTGCTTGTGTGGGCATGTGATGTCCACAGAACAAAAGTGGCAGTGGGTGACAGCTGGCATGCTGTCCTCAGGTATGTCTTCATGCCTCTTGTGGGATAATCAGCTGCAAGATGACCAGGTCTTGTGTGCAGAAGGTGGTGGCCACCAGGGCAGAGGTGACCTCCCCATGGTCCTGCAAACTCAGTGGCTCACACCCCTCTGGGCTTCCGGCTAAGCCAGCTGAGGAGTGTGAGATGAGGTCAATGTGATGAGACATAGAGAGTGGGGTGTACTGCACAGCTCTCTCTCAAGAGAGCTGCCCAGGCCTCTCTTTATAGAAACCAAGGCAAAGTCGCTGTGTTTTACCAAGTCCCACTGAGCAGGGTAGGTGTGGGGCTCCCATTCCTGTCTTTTTGCTGCTCCTCTCCAGGTGCTCCTGGCAGAGATAACAGAACCTCAAGTCTCTGCCCAGGCCTGTTTCCATTGCACCCTCGTTGTGCAGTGGGCCGAGGGCAGGGCACAACAGTCCCCCATTACAGATGGGTAAACAGAGGCCAGGAGATGCCATTCATTTTGCTGCTACGAGTGGCCCTGACATCCTATCTGGTTTGCAAGGCGTTTGCTTGCATCTTCCTTTCCTTTTGAGAAGGAGCAACCAGTAAGTACAATGCTGTGAGTGAGGGCAATGCAATGAGCAGGATCCTGGGGGGAAAGGGGACTGAGAAGTGGATGTGCCCCCCACAAGCCACTAGTGAAAAGGATTAGGACAGGGGATACAGAGCCCCATTCCACACTGCAGAGACTCAACCCACACACAACGCTCTTGCTGCTTGCTGTAGAAATATCCGGGGACTCGTACTCTATGGTTCCACATTTGCTCCCTGGCACTGGTACTGCATGTGCCAATGCTGGACGGTGACCCGGGAACTCGTGCTCTCTCTCTTTGTCTGTCTCTCTGTCTGTCTCCCTCTCTCTCTCTCTGTCACTCTCATAAACAGAGATACAAAGTAAAAGAGCTGACAGACCAGAAGAATCAGGGCACTGACCCCCCACCCCAAAGTCCTAAGACAAGTCTGCAGGAGGAGGAACAAGGAAGTGGGGCACTGTACCCTGGCGGGGGAGTGCCAGCCAGCTGCCCTGTGGGAGGGGCAGGCTTTTGAAGGCAGGGCAGCCAGCTACCCACCATCCTCAATGCCGCACAGACTGCTCACCAGGCTCACCAGTCCTTAGGGTAGGTCTTTAGCTCTCAGGGCCTCATAAAGGGGGAAAGAGCTCTTCTCACCTCTCTCAAGGGGTGACCCTTCATAGACTTTGAATGGCCTGGGATGAGACCCAGGGCTGGGGTTATGCTGGGGGGATTGCTGGGTACCTGTTACGCCTCCCCCTCCTAGCCGAGTCTTCTTGGCTCTGAAGCTTTGTCCCCTAGAGGTAGAGAAGGATCTGCTGAGAGGTTGTTTTCTTTTTAATGCCCACCCGCTGATAACTGTAGCTGCTCCCCTAAACCCCTGTGGTCCCCTTAGAGCTGGGGTCAAGGATTCCCAGCCCTGCATGAGATTCACAGCTCTGATTCAAGGATTCACAGCTCTGCTGTGGCAGAGGACAAGAGTCACCTCATGTGTGCCCCTGGTAGCATGCCCCCTGTCACTCTCAGTCCTCCTCAGCTTCCTCCTGGTGGTACTCCCCTCAGACTTTTACCATCAACCATCACTTCCTCCAGAGAGACCTCCATTCTTCTTCCTTCTCCTTCTTCTTCTTTTTTAATTTCACCAACTTTAATGTTGGGGCTCCATGTCTGCACGATGAGTCTGCCTGCAAGCTCCAGCAGCATTTTTCTCCTTATTACTATTAATATTATTTTTATTTAATAGGACAGAGAGAGAAATTGAGAGGGAAGGGGGAGACAGAAAGACATCTGTAGCCACTGCTTCATTGCTCGTGAGGCCTCTCCCTTGCAGGTGGTACATGTATTAGTGGTGGTGGGGACTTGAAAACACACACACACACACACACACACACACACACACACACACACACACACACACACACACACACACACACCTCTCCCATGCCACTCTGAGCCCAGACTCAGGGAGGCAGCCCTCTAGAGCACTGTCATTCCTGCAATCATGTGAATTTGCTTGTCAGCTCAAGTTTGCTTGAAGCTGTCAGGGGTCAGGGAGCCAGGATATGAACTTCCACAGGTGAGAGGGCTTGGTTTGGGATCTGGGGAGGACAGCAGGGGGAGGGAGCACTAGGCTTCTCCAGATGAGTGGGTGCTGGGACGGGCTGCGGAATGGAAAGGGGAAGCTCTGAAGACACACTTCTCATAAACTCAACTTGACCTACTTAACACTTCTGCTTAGAAACTCTCCATGGGGGAGACACTGCTGTTAGCTCAAGCCTTGCAGAGCTGAAGGACACGAGATTTGTTAAGCTAAGGGAAGTGATGGGCTTCTTTCCCCTACTGGAAAAAAAAATTTTTTAATTGTTCTTTAAAACTTTTTATTTATTTATTTTGGACACAGAGAGAAATTGAGAGGGAAAGGAAAGATGGGGCAGGGAGAGAAACATCTGCAGCCCTGCTTCACCACTTGTGAAGCTTCCCCACTGAAGGCGGGGACTAGGGACTTGAACCTGGATCCTTACACACTACTGTATGTTCTGCCAGGTGCGCCATTGCCTGTGCTACTATAAATTCTGTGCTTATCTATAACCTACTGTCTACCACTTGGAATCTTGTAGAGGGTGGGGAGGTGCTTCAGCATCCCCTTCCAAGACATTAGTTATGGTGCTCAGTCCTGGTTCTCAGTACACCTTAGCAGATCCTTTTACCTTGGAGCTTTTGCTTACCCTGTTCTCTTTTTAAATTTTTCTTTTCTTTTTCTTTCTTTCTTTCTTTCTTTTTTTTTTTTACCAGAACACTATTCAGTTCTGGCTTATGGTGGTGTGGGGGATTGAACCTGGAACGTTGGAGTCTCAGGCATGAGTGTCTGTTTGCATAACCATTATGCTGTCTACCCTCCGCTAAACTTTTTTTTTTTTTTTTTTTTTAATGCAGTGCCGGAGAATGAGCCCAGGACTTTGAGCATGTATGGCTGCTGGGTGACTTCCCTATTTTTTTATTTAGAGAAAGTGAGACAACATATCATGACTTCACCATCTATGGAGGTCATTCCCTAGACAATGCCAGGGCTCCAACCTGGTTCTTTGTGCACAGAAAGGCTTGTGCTCTACAGGGTGACTGTCTCCCAGCCTGCATTTAAACTGTTCTTGGTGAGGCAGCAGGACTGCCTTCCTCTGACTTCTACCCAACATGTGAGGCCTGCTCATGGTGACAACCTTGTCCTTAGCTTCTCCTGACACCAAACATTCTTTTATTCACTCCAGCAACTATTTTAAGAGGCCTACTATGTGCCTGCACTTTTCCAGTGATGGAGGTACAGCCCTGGACACACAAGATCCTGGTCCCCACAGAGCTTCTATTATGGTGTCAGCACCTCACTCCTTCAGACAAGAGGACCTGCACAGGCATCTCTCTACAGCAACAGGGATAAAGTGATCTCAGGGGGCAGGTGCCTGGTCCCCCCACCCTGGTCTCCATCCCCATGCCCAAGGTCCCCCCATAACCCCTCCCCCATGCCAAGCACAGGAACCTGGAGGTGGCAAATCAGGCAGAAAGGGTGGAGGCCCAGCTTCTTGCTTGCAGTCTGCACTGGCCCAGCTTGGGGGCCAACTGGGCTCCTTGGTTCTGGTGGTCTGGCAGGCACACTGCTATTACTTAGAGCCTGTGTCACTTGGGGTGGTTCTAGGAGCCATGGGAATAGCTCTCCCTTAAGCTGAAGCTCTCTGAGAGCCAGTCCTTGGCACCCCCACCACCCGGCATATAAGTAGGTGCTTAATCCCTGCTGGCAGAGGCATGGGGAGGGCAGGAAGGTGTGACATGGACCCAGCCATGGGATCCCAAAGCCAGGCACCCTGTGGGTGTGAAGTAGGCCAGGGACTCCAGAGAGCTGATGTGAGCTCCAGTTACAGAGCTGGCAGAGGTGTGAATTTTGCTCCCTGGTGCAAAATTCACTGGCTGGTCCTCCATGGAGGGTCTCAACCCTGAAGCCAGCAAGCATTCAGCTGTCCAGGAAGGAAGAAGAAGCTGACATCCTGTGGACCCAAAAAGAAAACCGAAAGTGCTTGTCTCTGCAAGAACCCTAGTTAGTGCTTCTTTTTCCACAACCCCACAGGTACTAAGTTTCTGCTCCCTGGTTTGGGGGTCTTGATGAGATGGGGGAGTGAGGAGGTGGGGATGGGATAGTAGGAAGGAAATTGGGGTTGTCCTGTGGCCCCTGGTCCTTGTCATATCCACCCCACCCCCTGGAGTACTCTGCCCTGTGATCTGCAGAGTCCTGGTGATAGTAAGGTTACTACTTAGTTCTGGCCGCTGAAGCGCATTCCTGGGTGGGTGTAGAAAGTGAGAGAGAGCCAGAGCTGGGACAGGAATGTGAGTATTTCCTTAATTGGACACAAGAGCCTTGAACTGGTTCCAGCTTTCAATGTTTTCTTTTAAGAGCCTGGACCCTAAAGATTCCAGAGAATTTTCTTTCTCTGAAAAAAAAAAATCCCTTTGGTTCAAAGACCCCTGGATAGAAATAAAGAAAATGCCAAAAGGCCATGCTGAATCTTTTTGATACTGAGGAAGGCAAGAGTTCCTGAGCTGACAGATCTGACAGCCTTTGGGGCTAGGGTAGGAATGGTGTGTAGTGGGGGTTGAGGGTTCTGGGTAGACAGGAGACTCCCCCTGAGATGGCCCATGACAAGAATATCCACAGGCTTGACAGCAGGCCACAGAGCCCTGGTGAAGAGACACAAAACACTTTTCTTGGAGAATTTATAAACCATGATGCCTCTTTGCCCAAGAGCTAGAAAGAAATGTCTGTCTAGTGCCTGATTTATTGCTTTACGAACCTGAGACCCAGAGATCTCAAGCAACTGGCCTGAGGACTCACAGCCAAACCAAACAATGAAGGCAGAATTTACCTAGTGGGTTGGGGGTGCTCTGCTGTAGGGGCTGCTCTTCCCCTCGTAGTTGGGGTGTAGGAACTTGCTCACACTCTTAGGCCCTGCTCATTTATTTTAGGTCCTAGAGCCTTTTGGGAGTGCTTACTGGGATCCTCCAAATTTGGAGGGACCCTGAGGATGTGAGGGTAGAGGCAGGCAGAAGTGTGCCACTTGCCTCTGGTGTCTATCCCCCATGCCACAAAAGCTGGAAACTTTAGTCTAGGGGCTCCCCTGGCAGGGATGGGGCATTCTGTGTTTGAATGAGTGAAAAAACTGAAGCCGATGTGGTCAGCTCTGCTGAACCCCAATTTCCCCCAGTACCTTCAAAACAAGGCCTTCGTCTGCTCAGTGCTTTCCGACTTAACCAGTGTTTTCATAACATTATCACATTTTATCCTCACATCAACCCACACACAGTCTTGTCTTTCAGATTTCTTATATACTCAAATGAGTTTCACTGAAAAATTGTCTAGAAACTCCCCTTCTCCTACCAACTTTTTTTTTTTTAAACACCAAGCCTTTCTTTGACAGGTGTTTTGAAGAAGCTCCCAGATTTCCAGGGTGGACATTTGTTTACTCTGCCTACTGGCCGGGCACCAGGAGTCCTGGCTGCTGCTATTGGAAGCTGCATTTTTTGTACTCAGTTTATACTTTGGCTGCTAACACAAATAAAAGCACAGAGGCCAAGCTATGTGTGGTATCGTGGGGAAATGTGGGCTTGACAGCCAGGAGGCTTCAGAGTCAGATCTGATACTGCCATTTGAGAGCCGTGGAGCCAGAGCTCAGCTCAGCTTCTCAGAGCCTCTGCCCCTTCACCTGTGAAATGGGACAGTAGTGCCTCTGTCTCATGGCTGTTAGGAAGCACCAGTTTGCTAACAGGTCTGATGGCATCTCAGCTGGTGGCTGCTGTGGGATGTTTCTCTCTGCCAAAAAGAAGGCCAGCTCCACTGCTTCCAGGAGAGGAATGAAATATCACCTTTTTGCAAGCCCCAATGGAAGCAAAATGCAGGAAGGGATTGCCAAATGAATTTAGACGGAGAACTTTTAAAAGTGCAGTTTGAGGGAGCTGAACTCACAGTCTTGTGTATACATGATACTACTGATGGAACTTCCTGATGCAGTTTTGCTTATTATTATTATTATTGAATATTTATTTATTTATTCCCTTTTGTTGCCACTGTTGTAGTTATTGATGTCATTGTTGTTGGATAGGACAGAGAGAAATGGAGAGAGGAGGGGAAGACAGAGAGGGGAAGAGGAAGAGAGACACCTACAGACCCGCTTCACTGCCTGTGAAGCAACTCCCCTGGAGGTGGGGAGCCAGGGGCTCGAACCAGGTTCCTTACACCGGTCCTTGTGCTTTGCGCTACGTGAGCTTAACCTGCTATGCTACCGCCTGACTCCGCTTATTATTATTTTTTTGAGGGGCAGGGAAGGGAGAGAGAGAAAGAGAGGGGGCCAAGGACATAACATAGCAGCAGTAGAGCATAGTACTTACACACATTTGCAAGGTTCCAGGTTCAATCCCTGGTACTGCATATGCCAGAGCTGAATATCTCTCTCTCTCTCTCTCTCTCTCTCTCTCTCATAATCAAATAAATAACTGATCTTAGTAGCTGCTCAGTAAATGCTGACCTGTGGAGCTTTGGAGTGCAGATTTTCTCAAATATGCATTGATATACTTTTACTGCCACCAGAGTTACTGCTAGGGCTTGGTGCCAGCAGGACAAACTTACTACTCCTGGTGGCCATTTTTTCCTTTTTTTTTTTTTTTTATTAGATAAGACAGAGAGAAATTAAGAGGGAAGGGGAAATAGAATAGAGAGGGAGAAAGAAAGACACATGCAGGGCAAGGGTAGGTAGCATAATGGTTATGCAAAGAGACTCTCATGCCTGAGGCTCCAAAGTCCCAGGTTCAATCTCCCTCACTACCCCATAAACCAGAGCTGAGCAGTGCTCTGGTAAAAACACAAACAAACAACAACAACAACAAAAAAGCAAAAACAACAACAACAACAACCCACCCGCAGACCTGCTTAACCACTTGTGAAGTTTTCCCTCAGCGGCTGGGGGAACAGGGGCTGGAACTCAGGTCCTTGTGCATATTACCATGCACACTCAACCTGGTATGCCACTGCCCGGCCCCCAATATATATTGATTTTTATGAGAGAGAGAGAGAGAGGTTGAAGGAGGTGTCAGAGCTCTGCTCAGCTATGGCTTATGTTGGCACCCAAGTTTGAACCTGGGGCCTCATGGATGCAAGTCCTGTGCTCTAATGCTGAGCTATCTCCTCAGCATCAGAGTCCAGAGCTTGAGCCTGACTTCTGCCACTAAGTCCTTGTTCTTTCCTTGCATGCTGGTTGGGGAACAGAGCTTCTGACTGGGGTGGTCTGAATGCCTTGCGTTCAGGCTCCAGCTGCCTGACTCCACAAGCTGGCAACATGGACAGGCCATTTGATCCGATCCCGCGGGTGTCTTCTCACCTGTAAGAGGAGGAGACTGGACTGGCCGCTTTGGAAGGTCTTTTTCCGCTCGGAGGTGCTGGGGCTCGTGGTAACTTCACTCGCTGGTGTTTCCATTTCTTCATTTATTCAGAGGCAGCAGGGACAGAGCCCATCTCGGAAAAGCCAGGGAGGAGCAGCCAGTCTGCATGAGCACTGGCCTGGCCTTTGAGAAGAGGAGGCCATGCTGTGGCCCTGAGCAGGGTTGGGGAGTCCCTGCCTGAGCCCAGGAGCTCCCCACCCTTTCTACCTCCTTTTGTGTAGTTTCAACTGGGGGCTGCACACTATGTGGTGCTTAATAATTATATTACATTCTTTGGAGGATCCAGACAGTGCAGACGCCTTAAGAAACAGGAAGGACTATACCGGGCAAACTGGTTATCATTTTGTTAAAAATAAACCCCACACTTCCCATATTTTCAAATGAGTAAGCAGACAGTGTAGATTTGGGGTCCCAACACAACACAAGGCTTGTTGTTCACTCCAACATTTAGTCAAATTGGGCATTAGTGCAGTCTCCCCACGAGGAGGCCTTAGGGGGGCCCCAAAGTTCTGCCTTGAGAAAGGATTCTCTGGTGACCATCTAGCTATCTGTTGGTGGGGTCTATCCTCCACCTTCCCAGCAGGTGGCCTTTGGGACACCTGAGATGTGTATGATGGGCACAGCTTTCTAGGTTAAGCGTTTCAGTAAGCAACCATCACAGATATGCTAAGTGAGGCCAGCCGGATAGAAACATGGGGTAAGAACTCCCTTCAGGCCTCACCAGGGACTGGGATGGGGAGAAAAGGCAGCATGTGTAGACACTCTACTGGACATGCTCCCCAAGGTCCAACCTGGAGACTGGCTCTCCCCTCTTTGGCCATGTCAGAGCTGGCCAGTGGCTCTGAGAAGCTTCTCCATCAAAGCCAGCAGTCACCCCATACCTGGAGCACCCACTGCCAGTTCTCTCCATGGAAGCACACCCCTCTCCCAGGACTCAAGCTCCAGATGAGCAGAGTGGAGGTGGGACTTGACAGTGCAAACCAATCTCTGACCTATGTTGGGGGGAAGAAGCACCTGGACTTCAGTGGCTGAAAGGGACACTTAGAGGGCTCTTCTTGAAACATCGATTTCCCAGGAAGTGCACTGTGTTAACTCAGATGTGCGTGCACTGTGTTAACTCAGATGTGCGTGGGAATGCTCAAGAACAGTGTGGTGTAGCATACAACTGTTCCTGTCATTTTTATTTGGGTAGGCTTGGAAGGACTGATGAAAATCTAGGAGGGTCTCCTCAAGGCCTTTCCATCCTTACACCCTTGCCATCCATCCTACCACCCGAGACCTAAGATTTTTATTGTGAGTTAGAAACAGAGCAGAGCACCATGCTGCTACTGATGATGTTCTATTAATTTTTGTCTTTTTGCACTCATTTAAGGGAATGAGGGGAAGGGATAGATAGATAGATAGATTGACAGAAATAGAGACTGCCTCCCCCCTGCAGGTAGGGACTGGGGGGGGGGGGTTTGAATCCAGATGCTTGCACTTGATAGTGTATGTGCACTCACTACCTCCCCGTCCCCACCCCCCTTTTTTTCTTGTTTTTATTTAGTGCAGATCCAATCTAGGGCCTAGGCATGAAGGTATGCATTCTGCTGATGAACCATCTGCCTTGACTTTTGATTTTCGAGTA
Source organism: Erinaceus europaeus (assembly GCF_950295315.1). Lineage (NCBI taxonomy): Eukaryota > Metazoa > Chordata > Mammalia > Eulipotyphla > Erinaceidae > Erinaceus > Erinaceus europaeus. The sequence goes on from NC_080164.1 coordinate 20,764,924, forward strand.
TCAACACATAGATTCAGTACCGTCATTGTCTTTTGCAAACTTCATTAAATCGTCCCAGTTTTTTGACAGCCCTCCTGTACCCAGTGCCCAGTGAGGTGGGAGGGAAGAATGCCATTTTCCAAGTTTCTGAAGAGCGCGCGTTCCCGCCACAGAGGGGCAGCGCTGGGCACGCACAGACAAGGAGCTCCAGGCTCTCTCTGCGAGGCCAGGCCCTGGGGACAGGTCCCGAGGGCGCAGATCAGGGTGGGCGAGGTTCCACCCAAAGTCTCTTCTGAGCGCATATCTGGGAACCGCGGCTGGTTGTGTGTGCTTGCTGCTTGCTCTGTGCTTGCTCGGCACCCCTCCCCCAGGTCCCCTGCCCAGTGTCGCTGCCCTGAGCGCGCGTGTCCATTGGGAAAACCCTATGACGACACCACATCACTGCCCTCCCCCCCAAAAAAACTCCCCCTGGGGGGCTCCAGGCTGCAAACCAGTCCTCCCCAGCTCAAGCGACTCCCACGGGCACCACCCCCGGCTCCGAGCCCCTTCTGGCCCCCTTCGCCTATGCTGCTACCCTTTGCACGATTAAACGCCCCAGAGTGGGGGGTAGGGGTGGGGGACGGTGCTGGAGAGAGGCCTCGTTTGGGGGTATGTGTGAAGGCTTAAGAGGAGCCCTTAGGTGCGTGCTAGGGACACGAGTGGCTGCCACTGAGGACTCAAGAGGGATGTCGTCCTCCTTCAGCGCTGCGCGGCCACGTCTGGGGGGGCTCTAGGGTTCTGCACCCCCGACACCCACCGGGTGTTCACCGGCAGCAGCGTGACATTGAACCCTGTGTGTGTCCCCGCGCGTCCGTGTGGAGTGGCGGGAGGGCGCGCAGAGCCGGGGCGCGCGTCCCCGAGCCGAGCCGCCCAGTTGAGGCCATTCATGATTTTGGTGACGTGATTCCCGGGGTGGGAACGGGGGCGGGGCGTCCCTAGGCCCCACCCCTCCCGCCCCTATAAAGCCGGCTTCCCGGGCTCTTTGTGGGCCGCGAGCTAGGGCAGCAGCACCCTTCCTGTTCCCTCCCTGCTGGCTCCTGGTGTCCGGGGAAGGCGCCCCCACCCGCTGCTCCCCCTCTGCCGCGGCACCCTCCCCGCGCAGTGACCCTGCTCAGTCCCAAGGGCGTGGGTCACCTGCCCGAGGACTTCATGTCTGTGTATTTTCCCCTGCACTGGTGAGTAGCTCCTCCGTTCCGACCGGCAACGGCCCCACGCCCCTCGCCCCACCCCCCGAAGGAGTCGGTGTCAAGGTGGTCCCGGCTGGGGTGAGGGCGGCGGTCGAGGGCCCCCAGACAAAGGACGCGGACGGCCACTCTCCGCTCCAGGGCCGCAGGGAGTGGGTTTGCGGCGGGCTGCCGGCAGGTAGGGGCGGGGCGGGGTGGGGACCAGGGCGCGCGTGAACCCCGGTTGGAAGCCGGGCTCTGCGGAGGCGCGCCCCAGCAGCTGCGGGGGGCTCTGCCCTCCTGGCCCCTCCCCTCTTCCTTTCAGTGTGTATGCAAGTCTCTTCGTCCTGGCTGCGGCCGCGGGGCTCGGCGGGTGCAGGCGCTGTCCCCATATGTACCCGAGCCAGGCCCCCGCCACTGCACACGCTGCGCCCTCCCTACCCCTTCCTTCTCCGGAGCCCAGTACCCTGGGCGCGCCTTTGCGGGGGTCTGGGTTGGGATGGGCGCCCTCCAGGAACCCTGCGTGGAGACCGGGATGGGCTGGGGGCTCCGGGTCGCTCTAGTGCCGGAGCCAGGCCTCCGCCGTTGGGGATAAGCGCTGGCTGCTTCCTCTCTGCGCCGGCGAGGAGGCCGGGCGGCGGGAGGGCAAGCGCCGTGTCCCGGGGCGCGCTTCCAGGTGCGGGCGTGGACGGCTCAGCCCCGCTCGGTCCGGGACCTGGAAAGTTAGTGTTTCTAGCTCCAACTTCTTGGGCCAGCACCAAGCCCCCGATCACGGGAAGGGCCCCTCTACAACCCGCAGGGAGCCGACTGGAGCTAGGGGTAGGGGGTGGATGCTCTTCCTGCCTTCTCCTTTGGGGATGTCCAGCTCCAGACCCTCATTTGTCTGCAACCCCAGCATCTTCGCTTAGTGCCCCCTCCTCCAACCCAACCTAACTCCGCTGAGAGCAAACTGAATTCTCACAACAAAGTAGAAAAGCCCCCGCCCCCAGGCCTGTGCCCTTTCCCCAGAGTGCCCAGAGATGCTTGCTCTCTGGGTGGGACTTTGAAAGGTGTTGGAGGTTGCAGCCAGTTCCTGCCACACACTTGCCCCGGATGAGTGGGAGACAGTGCCCATTAGGCTCTAATCTCCTTAGAAAACAAGGTTGGAGGTTGTTTTCTAGTTGATAAGCCCTTCTTAGTTTGCAGTCGTTCTCTCCCCCCCCCTCCCCCCATTCTTGTAGCATAACCGAGACACACATAACCAGTTTCCTGTAACAGACAACAGACTAGCCACCTGTGGCTCAGAGAGGTTGGGTACTCTGCAGATCACCCAGCTCCTCGATGGCAGAACTGGGGCCAGAACCTGCTGCCACTCCTCTTTCCAAACCCAGCCTCATGGAGTGACTGTGCAGTGAAACTCGGTGCTGTGTCCCTGGTGTGTCACCATGCGGTGAAGTGCTCAGCTTTGCTTCTTTGGGCGGGGATGGGGGGGGGGGTGCAGGCTTGTGGTTGTGTTGCAGGTCTAGTACACTAACTTTGGCATGTCCTGTCTGTGCCGTGGCATGTGCGGGGATAATGGGGCATTTGTGTCCTGCTTCCAGAGGACAAAGCACTTTCACATGTCTGCCATTGGTGGGCCAGTTTGGCCCCTCTGGAAATTTCCTTTGCAATCAGAGTCCAGGCATCCTTAAGGCTTTTAATCCAGGGGATGTTTTTCAAGCTGTGAGCTTGCAGCTGCTGTGATTGGGGCTGGAGAAGGGGGTGGGATGGCAGATGTGAGGCTTGCAGCCAGCTGACCCCTTGGGGCCGTAAGTGGGGCATTTTGCAGAAAAGTAGCAGCCTCGGCACCAGTAGACAGAAATTGAGGGAGGCGGAATTGTTGGACTTGGTTTCCCTGAGGCCAGCCTGTTATTATTATATAATAATAGTATGATGCCTTGCCGCTCGAGAAGGCTTGGGTTGGTTTTAACATAGGCAGACGAACCCAGCTACCTGCTGTCTTGTTTTCTGGTTCTGTCACTTGAAATACAGTCACTCTGCCATCAGTAGAGAGAATGGGAGAGGAGGGAGAGAGGTGGTCTGACAGAAGGGTGCTCAGACAATGAGCTTTATGGGTGGAGTGGGCTTAGGAGATACTTCCTGGGGATGTGAGCTTGTTTTGCACACCTCCTGTACCCAGAAGGTCCCCTGATTTAACCCAAGGAAGAGGAAGAGAAGAGTCGGAATGTGAAACTGCTAGTGTTTGTTGACTTTTGGTCTGGGTTTCTTGGCAGCCTGAGATCCGTGGAGATGACCGAAGTTATGATGAACACCCCAGCCATGGAAGAGATTGGCCTCAGCCCCCGGAAGGATGGCCTGTCCTACCAGGTGAGTTCCCAGCTGGTTTGCTTTGGGTGTCTTGGAGCCTGGCGGCTTTTGCTGGGGCTGGAGACACAGGTTTGTATTCCTACTGCTACTTGGAAAAGCTCTGTGATCTTGGGGAAGTCTCCTGGTGCTGCTGAGCCTCAGTTTCTCCATTTACAAAGTGGGAGCAAAAAACAGAAGTTCCCTCAAGGGTTAACCTGATGAACCTTGTGTCTGAGGCCCTCTTAATGCCTGGGACACAGTCGAGGCTTAGCAGAGAGAAGTTGGTGTGGTTAAGCAGGCCACCACAGAGTCTCACTCAACCTGGCAAAGTGGGGCAGTGACTTGTGCATTTGGTTCATTCCAGAACGTTCTTCCCAGCTGTGCCTTGGGCAGTAGAAACATTTCTGCTGATAGCTGTGTCAAATGCTACTTTCTTCATCAGATTCATGGTTGCCCGGCTCATCCCAACAGAGTTAATGTCCAAACTTAGGAAGCTATTCATGTCTCAGACATACTGGGGGCTGGTTCAGTGATTGTCAGATGTGGTGGATTCAAAAGACAGAAAGACCCCAACAGAGATTTGAGGGGCTCCTGGGCTCCTCAGCCTGGAGCTGTCCCAGTGCCTATGGCTGGCTGTGAGTCACTTCCAGTTACCAGCAGGTGAGTACACTAACTGCCTTAGACTCCTGGGGAGAGGGCCCAGATCCCTACATTTTCAGGGGGAAGGAGTCTGCTTCTAAGTGAAGACCTTAGGGCTTAGGGCAGATGTTAGAGTGTCCAGTTTGGGAAAGATTCTTAGGGATGTGAGGACCCCCTTTGAGGACTTTAACCTTTGGGGATATGAATTGCTTTCTCTTGACCAATACTTGGAGGTGGGAGTTCCTTCTCTGATTCTCAGACCAGGAAGCAGACTCAGGCTGATAGGGCCTCTAACTCTATACCTTAGTCTTCTGACGTGGCTTCTAGAGTCTGTGCCTTGGGTTGGCGCTTGCCTAGAATCTACATCTACTCTGGCTTATTATCTCTCAAGACTGTCCTGTGGCATTTTATTTTGCAAAAGAAGACACAAGTAGAAGGCCTGGGTGGGTGCAAGGCAAGGAACCTGATCCAAGCTGGCCCTTCTAGCTAAGGGTTGGGGCAGCCGACTCGGCATTTGGCAGCTGTGTCATTCCCAGGTACTCTTGGGAAGCTCCAGAAGGCCCCTTTGTTTAGGGTCTGTATGATCAAGACCCTTTCTCTGGCTGGAAACCAGTATGGGGAGCCAGAGGTAGATGTGGGAGAAGGGGAGGCTGGGAGAATGCTCTTTGCTGGTACCTGTATATTCCTCTTGGCACCAGTGGATCTGAGGAGTGGGTTGAAGGCCCCACCGTCTGTGGGAGGGTAGAAGCTTCCTGCCCTCTGGCTGGGGCCTTGGGTACAGTTCCCATGCCACTGAATCTCTCTGTGGTTATAGGTGGGACTGTCTTTCCATTCTGGGGTTTAGATTTCCCTCACAGAACCTTTCCAGATACAGCTGTCAATATGCCTTCTGTGTGTGTGTTTTGGTTTTTTTTTTTTTTTTTTCTTTATTTTGTCTCCAGGGTTATTGCTGGGGCTTGGTGCTTCCACTTGGAGGCCGTTTTATCCCTTTTGTTGCCCTTGTTGTTTATTGTTGTTGTCATTGCTGTCATTGTTGTTGGATAATACAGTAAGAAACAGAGGAGGGGAAGACAGAGAAGGGGAGAAAAAGATAGATACCTGCAGACGTGCTTTGCCGCTTGTGAAGCAGGGGCTCTATCCAGGATCCTTATGCTGGTCCTTGCACTGTGCACCATGTGTGCTTAACCTGCTGCACTACTGCCCAGCCCCCACTTTTTTTTAAAGCAGATTTTATGTTTTTATTTTTCTTTATGGGAGAGAGACCAGAGCACCATTCAACTATGGCACAGACACTTCCTGGGAGGGGTGAGTACAGGTCCTATAGTCTGCATCTCCAGGCTGCTTGAGAAGGGCCCTTGGACCCCTCCCTTATGCTGCTTGTAGCAGGCCCAGGAACTCTGTCCCTGCTTCCTGGATGGAGTGAGGGGCAGGTCTACAAGAAGTAGGTTGGACCTAGGCTGGGCCTTGGAAATCAATTAGGATTTTAGAAGGCACCCCCATTTCTTTTCTAATGATGTCACAGCTATAGTTACTCCTATTTATTTGGAGGGTGCAGGGCTCTGCTGTGAGCTGCTCTGAGCCTCTGGGCACTCCAAGCTGGTGACATCCAATGAAGCACAATCCACAGGAGCTTTGGGGATGGGTTGTGGTTGCCCTTGGCCTTGGAATACCTGTCTGCAGGGTGTGCTTAGGCTTTACTCAGACCCAGGGCCAGGAGACTGTGGCGCCCTGCTGCCAGCTCTCCTTCCCAGAGTGGGGAGGAGACAGCTCTCCCAACTTGGGAGATGAGGCAGAGTGTCAGACTTGTGATTTGACCTTGAAGCAAGGTCATAAAGGGCAGTAGGCATTTGGGATCTGATCACTTGACCCCTTGCCCTGCAGTCCTGATTCCTGGTCTCCAGACGGCACCTCATTTCTCCTTTCAACACCTGTGGCATATTGCATTTTGAAACAATGCTGCCCCAGGTATACAGGGTCTGCCTGGCTCCTGGAGGCCGAAGGTGACACGTCATCTTCTCTGTGCTTGTCAGCCACCCCACATCCCTCCCTGACCCCACAGGGAAGTTGTAGAGTGAATGGCTGAGTGGTTTTAGTGAGGTCCAGCCTCCTGATTCCAAGTTTAGGGTGTTTTCTGTGCCTCACACCTATTCAGGCTTCTGAGAGGTGCCTTTTGATCCTCCTGGGAAGCCCAGCCCCATATAGACTGTGCTTAGGAAACCAGTGCCTGCTTTGGAGTGTGCGTGAAAGTTGACAGGAACCCTCGTGATAGTTTGGTGCAGGAAATACTTGACCACAGACTCTCCTGCCAAGGGTTCTGATGCCCACCCAGGGGGTGATGGTGGGAGAGGAAGTGGGTACACTACTGGGTACCCAGCTCACAGGCTGAGTTGGGGGAGGGGGTCTCTGCTATTATACTCCTGTCCCTGATGGTTGCATTTCCACCCCCACCTGGGTGTTCATTCATCCAGCTATGAGGCAGGAATGCCTGCCTCCCTCTCCCTGCCTGATTCAGAGGCAAGGAGCTCTGAGAAATGCCCCTCGAATGGCTCTCCATCTCACTTTTGCCTTTGCAGGGTGAGGGGCTACATGGGGAAGGGTCCCAGCCTTTTGGACACTAGCTGGGCTGCTAACCACCCCCCACCCCCTGCCAGCAGGACATGTCCAGGCTTCTGCAGTTTCATGGCTTAACCCTGGAGAGATGTGGCCCTGGGTTTCCTTAGAGAAGTGGCCCTTCTCAGGCCGCTGGGCTGAGATCTGATCACTTGAGCCTCCCAGGGCTTTTCAGTTCCTCTCTGCTCAGCCCTGCAACTGTCCCCTTGACTGCCGTGTATGTATGTTCCTTCCCTCGCTCTTGCTCTCACTCCTCAGCCACTTAGCACCAGACAGAGGACGGGCCGGGGAGCCAGGAAGGGGATGGATCAAACCAAGATGAGCCACAGTGCTTGATAACTGCTTCCTCCTAAGTCCCACAGTGACCATCTGTTCTCCTCAGCTTCCTCATCAGGAGGGCTGAAGAGCCTGACGTTCAGCAGTGGCAATGAGGAAGAAGTAGCCCGGGGTCTGGGCACCTTGCAGTCAGGGCTGATGCATAGGCCAGGCTGGGAGGTCTTTTTAACTTTTCAAAAGAGATTTATTAACTGAGTCTAAGAGGCAGCTCACCCAGCAGAGTGCATGAGGCCTTGGGCTTTGAGCCCTGACACTACAAAGGAGCACCATGAATGGTGGAGTAGTGCTGTGGCATCTCTCCTCTTTCTCTCTCAAAAAACTGAAGAATAAAAAAATGGGCCAGGAAGATGGCTCAGTGGTATTTAACATGTGTTAGACTCTGGATTCATTCCACAGCATCACATAAAAAAATGTATTTATTTTTTTTTAATGACTCTATTAACACTTCAGTGTCAAGGACCAAACCCCAGACCTCTTGTATGCAAGTCCTGTGCTCTAACCACTGAACCGTCTCCCAGGCCCTCACTGTATCAGAAGCAACAACTCTCATGGATGCACTGAGCCTTTCTCTCTGAGCCCCTGGGTCTCGGCTCTCTCTCTGTTGATCCCCTTGTGTCACTACTGTGCTGAAATAAGTGAAAGGCTGGGCCTGCTTCCCGGGGTTGAATGCTCAAACAGGTGGTACCCTACTTCCCCCTTCCCTCCATGTCCCAGCTCCCCAGGATGTGCTATACAGAGCCTAGCAGCCTAATAACTGCATTATTAGGCTTTTTCTCTTGCCCACCCTTCTCCCAGTGGCTATCCCTGACTAGGGCGCTTTGTCCTCCATGTTCACAACAGTTTCAAAGGCCCTGCGGAGCAGCCCCAGGAAGCCATGTCTCACATTGCAATTAGGAAGCCTTGGTTGTCCTTGGAGAGGCATGAAGTTAAAATTCCAAAACCCTTGGCAGGAGCCTTGGAACCATGGACCCCCCCCCCCCCACACACACACACACACACACTGCCACTCCCCTCCATCCCCATAGCAGAGTCCGGGATTGTGGAAGCAGACCAGGCACTCAGGGCCACGTGGCTCAGAAGCACAAGGAGTCGTGTGTTATTTATTTATTTTGCATGACACAGGCTCCATGTCCAGTCACTGCCCACTTTGTTCAGATCAAGTCTTCTCTGTCTGAAGGATCCAGAACCTTTGCCTTCTTTCCAGGTCTGAGATCTGGACACAAATGTTGGTGTTCACTAGCTTGGGATGCTCCCTGGGGTTAGGGCCTGCAGAATGCTGCAGTGATTTCCTTAGGGGACCCCTCCCACTGCCCCCCACTGCATCTCACACGCTGCAGTCACAACAGGGTGTCTGTAGCATGGCCAGAGAGAGAGAACAAGCTCCCTTCACTTCCCAGGCCAGCATGTGGCACACTGGAACCATACAGGCCAGCCTCCCCTCAAAGGGCCTGTGTGAGGCCTGATGCTTCTGTGTGTGTATGTGTTTAGGGGGTGCACTTCTGGCTCCCTGGGTGCGTCTCAGGTTGCTCTTTGTTCTCACAGTGCTGGGCACAGCACAGTGTCCTGCAAACAGTTGGTTAGTGAGTGCTGGGTGCCAGCTGGGCCCCCCCTCCCTTACCTCTCATGCCCTGGGAATCATCCCAGGGCCTTCCAGCCCACCCCATTGTAGGTTTTGAGAGGGTCAGCAGTTTCTCCCCTCCACCCCATCTCCTGGTCGGGCTGAAGGAGGATTGTATTGTATTGTTCGGGAGCAAGATGAGTCTGGGTGGTGAGGCTTGTGACTGGAGCCGGGAGCTATTCCTGGGGTGTCTAGTGCATGTCCTGAGATGATCTTTCAGGCTGGAGACCTGACAGAATCCACTCAGGGAGTGAACATAGGCCCCACTTTGATGGGACTCAGCGGCTGGGGCTTCACACCTTCCTGTCTCCAGACCCCAGTCCCACCTCTGCAGCTGACCTGGCTCCCCAGGCATACCCTGGCCTCCTCCCTTCCACCCACCCCATCCCACCCCCCCACTAGAAGGGCTCTTTATCAGTAAATCAGTTCCTGTGTTAGATGCTTTATGCTTAGGCCAAGGGCTGGCCCCTTAATGAACCCATCTTGAAAAAGACTTTGCCAAAGTTTCTCCAAAAACTGTTGTCTTAGCAACTTGACATCCAAGGAATCTGGTGTGTTCCTCTGGCCCCCTCTCTGTTCAACTAAAGTCCTTGGGATACCAGGAGCTCCTTTCAGGGGAACTGTGTGGAGGAGGTGCCTGAACACGTAACTGAAGCTGTACTGGCTGCTTGCTGTTCACTTCATGGAATTTTATCACGGCCAATGGGAAAGAAGGTTCTGGAATAGAACAGACTTAAGCTAGGTAGACCTGATTTGGATTCGTGGTTCACACACAGTGTGAATAGTATCCCTTGAGTTCACCTTCTGCCTTTACTTTGGAGGAGCTGGAAGCATCAGTTCACCCTGGATGTAGAGCCCATGCTTGGCTTCCCTGAATTCCTGAAGGATCCTCTTACACCACCCGCTTATCGGGTGACCCTTGACCCACGGTGTGTAGGTAGCACCAAGCTCAGCCACAGAGACCTGTGGACAGAAGCCAGAGGGCTGCTGGGATTCATCCAAAGGGCTCACACCTGTGTGAACACACTCACAGGTTCATAATCACCCCATACTCTCTCATACTCATTCACACACTCAAACTCCTCATTCACACACACACACACACACACACACACAGAGCTAACTGTCAGTAGTGATTATTTTAGATTAGAGCATGTTGGTTATGATAACATTGTCTCATCCTTCTCTGCCTTTTTGGAAACTTCATGCTTTCATGGATAAAGTATACTTGTTTTTATTATTTATAGGCTTACTTTTCAAATTTAAAGTAGCCTATGTCCATTATGGAATGCTGTTTTCTTCTCTAAAGGTTTTGTTTTTCTTCTTTTCTTTTTCTTTTTAAAATTTTTTTATTATTATATTTATTTATTTATTGGCTAGAGACAGCCAGAAGTTGAGAGGGAAGGGGTAATAGAGAGGGTGAGAGACAGAGAGACACCTGCAGCACTGCTTCACCACTTGTGTAACTTTTCCCCTGCAAGTGGGGAACGGGGGGCTCGAACCTGGGTCCTTGTGCCCTGTAACATGTGCACTTAACCAGGTGCGGCACCACCCAGCCCCATTTTTGTTTTTCTGTTCACCTGTCATCTAGCTCATCATGCATTAAACACAATTAGCACTTTGGACTCTTTTTTTTTTTGTTTTGTTTTCTTTTTTTTTTTATTTAAGAAAGGATTAATTAACAAAACCATAGGGTAGGAGGGGTACAACTCCACACAATTCCCACCGCCCAATCTCCATATCCCACCCCCTCCCCCGATAGCTTTCCCATTCTCTATCCCTCTGGGAGCATGGACCCAGGGTCATTGAGGGTTGCAGAAGGTAGAAGGTCTGGCTTCTGTAATTGCTTCCTTGCTGAACATGGGCGTTGACTGGTCGGTCCATACTCCCAGTCTGCCTCTCTCTTTCCCTAGTAGGGTGGGGCTCTGGGGAAGCTGAGCTCCAGGACACATTGGTGGGGTCTTCAATCCAGGGAAGCCTGGCCAGCATCCTGATGACACCTGGAACCTGGTGACTGAAAAGAGAGTTAACATACAAAGCCAAACAAATTGTTGAGCAATCATGGGCACTTTGGACTCTTGCCTTCTTTTCCCCTGCACTTGTGTTTTTGTGAAGCTGAGATCACAGTGTTCCGCTTTTTCATTTATCACCGTCTCAGTCTTTGGTGTCATATCATTACCACATAACAATTCTCCAGTGCTAACAGCCTAGCAACTGTGTATATGTAAATGCTTCTAGCATGAGGTTAAAACATGATTGATTCACCCTTCCTCACTTATTAAAACAGCATATACTTTGCTCTTATAATAACACAATTTACTTACATATGTATGCATATATGTAAATCTGACCATAGTTTATACTATTTCCTTAGAGTCCAATCTTAGTAGTGTAATCTGTGATTCAAACAGTATGTGTGTATCACAAGTGTTGTGTTCTAATTATAAAGATAATATTTATTCCTTTTAGAAATCTAGGAAAATACCAAAAGGTAAAAACAAAGAAAAAAACACTCTGTGTTCCCGTCATCAAGATATTTTGGTATGTTTACTTTCAGGGTTTGTCTCTGCCTTTGACTTTAGAAATGAAAGTGAGCTAATGTTGTATATGCTGTAGCACTTAGCATTGAGCCTGTATTCATGGCACTCAGCTTTCCTTGTAAATGGGATATTGTTTTGTTATGTACCACTTCTTTTTTTATTGATTGATTTAATAATGATTAACAAAAAAAAAATCATAGGGTAAGAGGGATGCCATTCCATACAATTCCCACCACCAGAGTTTCATATCCCATCCCCTCCATTGAAGCTTTCCTAGTCTTTATCCCTCTGGGAGCATGGACCCAGGATCATTACAGGGTACAGAAGGTGGAAGGTCTGGCTTCTGTAATTGCTTCTCTGCTGGACATGGTGTTGGCAGTTCGATCCATACTCCCAGCCTGTTTCTGTCTTTCCCTGGTGGGGTAGGACTATGGGGAGGTGTGGGGTTCCAGGACACATTGGTGGGGTTATGTACCACTTCTTACTATGGACTATGGGATGTTTAGATTGTCGAAATACACAAATCCCTGCATAGGCCTGCCTTATCTCCTTGGAATAAATTCTTGGAAGTAGAATTTCTGATTAAAAGAGATTGAACTTCGGCATCATTGGACTTCTTGATTGTGTATTACCTTAGACATAGAAAGCAAGTGAAAACATATCTCCAGTCTTTGTTCCAGCAGGTAGGACCTCAGGGGTGTAAGTCTAAGGTAAGATAAGATGGGATAATGGAGAGTCTGAAGATGTCTGCCTGTGTGTAAGTGTATGGGATTGAATTATGTTGCTTGTATCAAACAGGTGATGACCATAATGGCATTTAAGCATCGCTTAGCCAATGTTGCAAAAAATATAGCTGGCAGTCTGTGTTCTTGTCCTATATCCCGACAGGCTCTCTAGGTTGTGAACATGTTTATTTAGTCTGTTAGTGACAGTCAGCCCAGTGTGACCTTGGCCTGGAGACCTGCAAGGGCTAAACAGGTGCATCTTTCCTCCTGAGCCACCTTGGTTTCCTGGAGGTTTCAGGTCTGTCACATGGAATAGTCATGGCTTAGAAATCCTGCTCCCCTGGGGTCCAGGGTGACTAGGACTCTGAGCATAAGTGGAATCTCTCTTAGGCCCCGTGCTCAGGACTCTCTTCCATAGCCACTCTGCAAGCTTCCCAGTGCTCTGTAACAAGTGGACAATCCAGGCCAGGGTGCGTAGATAGCTTGTGGTCTGCAAAGTTAATTTAGGTGGTACACAGAAAAGCTTTTAAGATGCTATGTATTAACATTTCAACTGATTGTTATTATTATTGTTATTATTTGAGAGAGAGACCCAAGCATTGTTTTGCTGGGACATGAACTCAGAATCCCATCATGCACGCAAGGCAAATGCTCTACTGCTGGGCCACCCTGGTCCCAAATGTTGGTGCATTTTTATAATGACTCCCTAGGACATGCAATACTAATTTTCCATTTAGGTCATGATAGAGTTTCATTTTAAAAAATATATGTGTATTTTAAACAAGTGAGTTGAGCCCGAATGTGGACATGAAGGAGTAAGAACACAGTGGTCAGCTTCCTGAGGCTTGACTCACTGTCGTTCCCATGAGGGGATTTTTTTTCCCCCCTTGACTGGAAGTTTATTCTCTTAGACAGACACACTCCTGAGCACCAGCTAATACCAGGCAACGATTTATCAGTTTCTCTGATCCTTGGCCCCCTTTGGAAATGGAAATTGAAGCATCAGGAACCCATTGGGCTGTTTTCTTTGGTGCTTTAACATTGGAGGGTTTTCTCCCCCAAATTTCTTCCCTATAGTGCTGCTAAGAATGTAGTTTCACACTGTAGCCAGTGCTGGGGTCAGAGCACAGCTGCCCTGGGCCTCACTTGAAACAAACTTTCCAGGGGATGTGGGAGCGGAGACTTTTTCAGGAAATCAGTTTCCACATCTTCAACTTCCTTGAGCTGCTTTTCTAAATTTGTACTTCCTGAAGACTAGCTCTCTCAGTTTTCTTTTTCCACTTTTCCTGTCAGGGTTCCACCCCCTGGGCTGACTTTGAGAGGGTGAGAGGGATACCCATGAAGCTGGGTTGGGCTTGAACCTGGACCCTCTGTATGGTCAAGCAGGCACCCTCCCAGGTGAGCTATCTTGCCATCCCTTCCTCCATTTTTAAAAGAAAGAGAAGAACCTGCCTCTCACCCTCCTGAAACTTACAAGGTGCTTTTCCCCCACAATATAGAAGCCTTGAGGGGAGTGGCGGCTGAGTAAGCCCAAGAGTATAGACTGAGAACAGGATTCTTTTTTTTTTCTTTTCTTTTCTTTCTTTCTTTCTTTTTTTTTTTTTCCACTAGGGTTATTGCTGGCTCTCAGTGTGGCACTATGAATTCACTGCTCCTGATGGCCATTTTTTATGTTTTACTGGATATGTCAGAGAGAAATTGAAAGAGGAGCAGAGATAAGGAGAGAGAAAGACAAGACACCTGCAGACCTTGTGAAGCTTCCCCCCTGAAGGTGTGGGGGGGTTCAAACCCTGATCCTTGCGCTTAACCTGGTGCGTCAAGAATGGGATTGTAGTCTTGACTCTGCCACCATCTCTGTGGTCATCTCTTTGGGCCTTGATTTCCCTATTGCTTAGGGGGGAGTTTGTTAGAGCTTCTGCAGGTAAAATCCTTCATCCTGGAGTTAAACATTTGTTCTGTCTGCTTCATGGCCACCCTTCAAATACTGGCATATACCTGTATACTCCCCTCACATCTTTCCCGGTTTGCATATGTGTGGTCCATCAACTCTGACTTGTGCAGCCATCTTCCTGAGAGGCTTTTTCCCCCTCTTCAAACTCATGATTTTCAAACAATTGGCACTTAATTATTTTATTGTTCTTTAAAAAATTTTCCTAGGACTTCTGGGGATATCTGTTTACAGAGAGTTGATCTTTTTTTTTTATTTATTTATTTATTTATTTTTATTTAAGAAAGGATTAATTAACAAAACCATAGGGTAGGAGGGGTACAACTCCACACAATTCCCACCGCCCAAAGAGAGTTGATCTTTTGACATTAAAATAAGTTTTGAAATGCTTGCTTATTTTTTCCTCATAAAGAGAGACAGTAAATCTTTAAAATACTTTAAATGTTTGTTTACTCCTTTGAAAGAATGACACATTGAATGTCAATATAAATAAGCACCTGTAGGGAGTCGGGCTGTAGTACAGCGGGCTAAGCGCAGGTGGCGCAAAGCACAAAGACCGGCATAAGGATCCCGGTTCGAACCCCGGCTCCCCACCTGCAGGGGAGTCGCTTCACAGGCGGTGAAGCAGGTCTGCAGGTGTCTATTTTTCTCTCCTCCTCTCTGTCTTCCCCTCCCTCTCTCCATTTCTCTCTGTCCTATCCAACAACAACAACAACAATAATAACTACAACAATAAAACAACAAGGGCAACAAAAGGGAAAAAATAAATTAAATAAATATAAAAAAAAGTTAAAAAAAATTTAAAAAAAATAAGCACCTGTAGTACAAATAAATGTGTTTTTCAAAACAACCCCCCCTACAAAGTAAAAAGATCTGTGAGGAGAAAGGCATTATTTTACGTGTTTGTGAAGCTGTTTAGTGTCTGGCTAGAAGACAGCTAGAGACTCCTCCCTGCTTTTGCCTTTGCTTTTTGTGTAATGGGTGTTGGTTGAAATAAATGACAATCTGCTGTGTGCAGATAAGTGGTTAGAAAAGAAGGGATTTTTTTCTTTTATCATTATCAGGATTTCCCGTTGCTGAGCAGATGGAGAGAGAGATAGAGATAGAGAGAGAGAGAGAGAGAGCACTGTCCAGGTGAGCCATCTTGTCAACCCAGCAAGAAATATTTTCAAGACCTTTTCAGATACTTTTCTTTGATATTTTGCCAAAACTCAACAAGCAGGAATTTCTTCAAAGGTTCTAAAGCAAGCCAGTTTGGATTCTGGCATTACAATCCATTCTTTCCTTCTTGCACTTGTGCACACTTGGCTTCCTAAGGTGGTACGGTGGTCATTTGGGGAAAGATAGGTTCACTGAGTTATGCAGATCTTTCAGATGTTGACATATTTCTGTATACAACATTAAAGAAAAAAATCACATTTTTCAGTATCTCCACCAGTCACACCAGGAAGCTCTTGAGTGGGAGGCAATTGATACACATTTTCCAACACTCTGATTTTTGTTTGATGTCTCAATTTTAATCACTGGCCACCAGTTCTGCCTGTAACTTCCCTTGAAGTGACAGCCTGGTTGAATTCTCATTTTTGAGAACACACTCACTAGATACCCATGTTGGAATCCCCAGAAGTTACTGATGCTTCCATATAAAAATAGTGTCCACAGGGACAGTGGCCGGTCCAGCCTACAGCTTGGCCATCAAGGACTGTCACTCCAGACAACCCTGGTGCCTTAATAGATGTGACCAGAATCTTCATATTGACTTTCCTTCCCATCACATAGAGCACTAAGGCCGTGGGCCTTATTTAATAAAGACTCATTTTCGCTGCTGCATCAAGGGCCCTTCAGGAAGGCGTTTTTAAATTGTGAGTGTGAGGTGGTGAGGAATAGGTTGACTCCACGGTGCCACACCCCCACTCATCAGTCCTTTTTAGTTACTACCAGTTTGCCAACATTCTCATTTTTACTTGAAAGCTCAATTTTTATCATTTGGTAACGAATACAGTCCAGTCTTTTCTCATGAAGTGATAGACCTGATTTGTTCATTTTTGAAGCTATGAACCAAATACCCGAGCTGGTTTGTGTCAACACTGGAAAAGAGACCAACTGAGAACTGCTTAGTCGTGTTCAGGAAATCTTTGAGCTCCATGGACACTGTCCCTGATGGGATTTGAGCTTTGAAAGCCTACGTTCTCAGCAGAACAAAATGTCCCTGGTTGGGGGGACAGTAGGACCCCTGTTCCCTGGTAATAGACATGGCTTCTGCTAGGGCACAGCTCTAAGTCTGTGACCCCATTTGTGGTTTAACATCAAAGCTGTAGTTCTGAGTAGCTGAAATCTCCAGGCCTCTTGGACAAGATTCATTATCATGAAAAACTTCTAGTTAGGGAGGGAAAAAACAAAAAACCAATACAAGACTATCTCGATTTTTAAGCTTTCTTCTTTCATATATACTTTCACATGTGTATGAGAGAGAAGCCAGAGCATTACTGTGGCACTTGTGGTACTGGGGATTGAACTAAGATCCTGAGAGATGCAAATCCTATCTGTGCTCTACCAGACAAGCTATTTCTCTGGGCACTGTTTTGATGAATGATAGAGAAAGAAATCAGGCCATCACTCAGTTCAATCGCTTGGCAATGCTGGAGACTGAACCTGGGGCTTCTGAGCCACCCGGCATGCAGGGTATGTGCTTAATGCTGAGCTGTCTCCCCACTCAGGATAAATGACTTTACTGCAAAGACACTTGAGTTAGCTGCTGACCTCAGCAGGGACAAGGTAAGGTGGAGGTTATGGGTGAATGCCACCCAAGTGGAGAATTTTCACGGATGATGGGGGCAAGCAGGTGCATCCCAGAAGTTGTAGAGTGGACATTCTCCACCTTCTTCTAGAGTTTGCCCTTCTTCCGTAGCCAGTTAACAGCGTCAGGTTGAGCCTGATGTAAAGTTTTGAGACCTCCTTTGAATCTGGAGAGGTGGCAGTCGTTGACTATGTGGGTCATAGTCTGTCTGGAGCCGCAGGGGCAGTTCGGGTCGTCTCTGGCTCCCCAGCCATGGAACATAGCGGCGCACCGGCCATGGCCTGTTCGATAGCGATTGATGAAGGGAGCAGGCTGTCTGGGTCTGGAGCGGTGGTGCCATGACTGAGTCCAGGGAGACTGGCCACCTGAGTTAGCTCATGAGCACCGGGAGAGAGTGGGAGCCGGGAAGCAAGTGGGCAGTCTTGGTGGTGGCCTCGAGGCCCTGTGACTCACAAGGCCATGTGACTCACGACCCAGCAGAGGTCACTGGACAAGACTTGGAGAATGACCTATTACCATAGGACCAACCATGAGCCTATTGGTAGCACGTGGGTATTTGAAATCCCATAAACCAGCTGTGGTCTTTTCTCACCACCCTGGAGAAGTCCAAGAAACATCCTTTTAAGGTTCTAAAAGCCCCATCCGGCTCAGGGTGGGGGTGCCCAGGGTGATGGGTGGTAATTAGTGCTAATTCCTAGGAGTCAGGAACTCTGCACTTGCAGGATGGGGAGTGTGTGTGGGAGAGATGTTTATGGAAAACAGTGTTTATCCAGAGGATTTCCTTTTCTTTTAAGTTTCAAGACCAGAGGCTTAAGCATCTTTAATCCAAAGGAAGGAGATTGAACAGTTGTTAGGAAGTCCCAAGGCACTGCCTCAAGCCCTTGGAGGATTAGAGGCACCAGGGAAGGGCAGGAGAGGGTCAGGTGGGGGTCCTGAAGCCTCCATCCTGGGGAACAGTGGGCAAAGGCCGGGGATCAAAGCTGCACAGAGTGTGGGGCCTTGCTGTGGAGGTAAGATTGGAGGTTATTTCCTGCTAAGTCCAGGAGATGAGACTGGGGTTATTCTTTCTTGCTGAGTCTAGGAGACCCTTCTTCCATCATTCCTCTGTCCTTCCCTGCCAGGGTTCACTTTGGAAAGTCAATAAAATACAAGGTATGGCAAGGAGGAGGAAGAAGGCGGTGATAAGGTGGCAGGTGTCTCACCACCCTGTTTGCTTGCTTTGGCGTGTGGTCAGAGGGTGTGTTTTCCATCTGACTGGGCTGCAGCTGGTCTGTCCACTTTCGGTGGTTCAGGCTGCTCAGTGCAGCCTAGCTTCTCCTGGGAGGGCAGAAACACAAACAAGTGGACGATTTTGAAATGTATATATGTATATGTATATATATTTTTTATTTTTATTTTTTTAAGAAACCCAGACATTGGGTAGATGAGGGGCAGGAGGGCCTGGCTTACCAAGGTCAGGCAGGGAGCTCTGTTGTGGGAATCCTCTGCTGGAAGGCTGGGGTCTCAATGAGGCGGTGGCCCCCTTTCCAGCTGGCCTGGCCCTGCCCTGGGAATACAGAAGTGTATTCCCAGGCCACAGCATTGCTCCAGTCTCCACAACCCCAGCCATAGCTCTCCAGTCCCTTGCTCTGATTCTCCCCTCATCCCCCAGCCCCGTGCTTTCCTAATAGAAGCATCCTGAGGAATGTAATGTTTGCAGAGCAGGTTCACACAAACCTATGTGTGATTCTCTCCAAAGCCCTGTACGAGGGGATTTAGCATTAATCCCACTTTATAGGGGAGGAAAAAAGGAGGGGCAGGGGTATGGGGGAGAGGGTGTTCACTGCGTTTTGAGTTTGCTGGCTTTCAAACTCCCATAAGCCTCCCAACAGTCCTGTGAAGTGGAACTCCCTTCCTCCTTTTCCTCAGGAGCCCACCAAGGCCCTGAGCAGTTAGCATGGCTGGGCGAAGGTCACAGAGGTCATAGGAGCCAGGTGAATGCCAGGTCTCTACAGTCTGCTCTGCTGGTCTAGCTGGGGGAGGGAGCCATGCTTTTTCTGAGATTACAGTCTTCCCTTCTGGAATCAGAGAAGGAGGGGGCCTCACTGGGCTTTGGGATATTCTCCAGGGGCGCTATGCCTCACTGTCCCTCTCTGCCCACCCAATCCCAGGTGCCTCTTTCCTCTGCTGCACCACAGTGAGAGGGACAGGCTGTCCAGAGCTCACAGGGTCTCAGCTTGCAGAGCTGGTCTCAGCCCTTTGTGTCCAGCTAGTCACCTTTCATCTCCTCGGCATGCAGGTGTCTGCTTTCCCTATTAGCATCTCTCCCTGCTCTCGGGGAGCCCTCAGGCCTTGGGGTAGTGGCTCTGGTTGTCTCTCAGGGCCTTTGCCTCCAGAATCACTCACATTTTCCATGTCAGGTGCCAGCCACCTCCCTCTCTTCTCCCCACCCCAGGTCTGGGTCACCTGGCTTCCAGGTGGACAGTTGATAGCCAGGCCCCTAAATTTCGGGCCTTTCGAGCTCTGGTGTTGCCTTTCAGTTCCCCGCAGGGGTGAAATGGGAGCTGACTCCAGGAAACTTTCATCCTTTCAAGCTGAGAACCTGCTGAAACCTCCTCAATCCCAGGAGCCCACAGTTCCCTGCCCTGGGCTGCCCTGCTTGGAGGCTGCCCTGCTCCCAGGCTGCCCAGGTCGGGCCACCCCCAGACAGCCTGCATTTCCCTGTGTTTCCCTGTGTTTCCCTGTGTTCACTGTCCTCATGGTTAGCCACTCACCTCTGCACTACCATGGCTCCATGCAAAACTCAGTGTCATAGCTACATATAATGCGTCACAGAAATGTGCACAAACATGAAAGGAGGCTGGGACTGGATGATAGCTCACTGGGCGGCGCTTGTGCTTGGCTGAGTGTGTGACCCAGATCCCAGCCCCATTACCACATGGCAGTACCCTGGCTCTGAGGAAGTTCCAGTGCTGTGGTGTCTCTCCCTATCTGGGAAAAAAAAAGGCAGCTTGGAAGCAGTGAAATTTCACATGGGAGAGACTGGTTCTAGGGGAATAAAGAAAATAAAAGCTTAGGGGCTCGCATTGGCTCAGCTGGTTGAGCACACATGTTGCAATTTGAAAGACCAGGGTTCAAGCTCCTAGTCCCCACCTGCAGGGGCATGGGAAGCTTCATGAGCAGGGAAGCACTACCAGAGGTTTTTCTCTATCTCCATCTTCTCTCTCAATTTCTGTCTCTAGTCAATACATAAATTAAATATTCAGAAAGACCTACGCATACCAATGTTCATAGCAGTTTGTAATATCCCAAACTTGGAAGGAACCCAGTTGCCCAGTGATGGCTGAACGGCTAAGGAAGCTGTGGTACACATATGCCATGGAGAACTATGCAGCTGTTAAAAATGACGAGGTCATCTCCTTTGGAATATCATGGTCAGAACTTGAAGGCATCATGTTGAGTGAGACAAGCCAGAAAGAGAAAGGCCAGTACTAAATGACCTCACTTACAAGTGGACCATAAGAACAAAGAACGGTAGAGGAAAACATAAGGTGAAACTGGGGCTGGGTGTGGCATATTGCATGAAAGCAAAGGACTCTGGGGAATGAGGAAGAGGCAGGATGAAGGGACATTGAAATCCTGTTTTGTCTCCTAGACACCAGTCAAGGGGAGATGAGAGTCTGTGCCTATGTGTTATAGACTATTCTGGAAACCATTAACCCTTCATCTAACATTTAACATTTTATTTATTTATTTATTAACATTTAATTTATTTATTTATTCCCTTTTGTTGCCCTTATTTTATTGTTGTGGTTATTATTATTGTTGTTATTGATGTTGTCATTGTTGGATAGGACAGAGAGAAATGGAGAGAGGAGGGGAAGACAGAGGGGGAGAGAAAGATAGACACCTGCAGACCTGCTTCACCGCAGTTTAACTTTTTTTAAAAAAAAGAAAAAAATGGAAGCTTGAGCCTGACTTCTTATAAATTATTATTTTTGTGAGCAAGACAGACACAGTGAGGAGGGAGGTTGCAGAGCCCTGTTCTTCCTACACAGGTGGTACAGAGGATGGAGGCCCTTGCAGGCCCTGTGCTTTACAGCCTAAGCTATTTCCCCAGGTGCCACCCTCGCCCACTGTGGATGCTGCTGTTCCTACTCAGCAGGGCTCACAGCTACCAGAATATTCTGGGTGTGTATGTGCTTTCGGAGACTTGACTCCAAGTGCAAAGGAAGGAGTTGATGCCTATGAGTTTCAGCCCACCCCCACCCCCACCCCACCCCATGATGGCTGCCTGTGGAGTTCAGCACTGGCAGGGGAGAAAGGGACTGAGCTGAGAGCATCCCAGCTGGAGATAGATGCTTCTAGATTCAGGCTGTCCTGGGGATGAGGGTGGGTCCCACCAGCCTGGCTGAGCCTCCCCAGCCTCCTCATTGGGCCTCTGGGAGTGGGGTGGGGCATTTGCTGCAAAAAGAAGAGAAAAGGCTTTTTTTGTTTGTTTGCTTTGAGGGGGGCGGGGCGGTGTTTGCTTCTCACCAGTTCAGAGAGAAGGGGCGCTTTGGGACAACAGATTCACCCAGAAGCTGTTGCTTTCTGGAGCAGGGGTGCCTCAACCCCCCACCCCTACCCCCAAGCCCCTGCAGGCACACAGCAGGCTGGGCTGGCCGGCCCCACCCTGACACAGCCCTACCTGTCATGTGCTTGGCAGGTCGGACTTGAGTCTTTTTTTCCACTGCCTTCCTTGCCCCGCCAAATTGCAGTTGCAACCTCTCATTTTTCTGCTGCCTAGATGATTAAAAAGCATGACTTAGTGGAAAAATCTTGACCTCCTTGGGGTCAGTCTCTTAAGCAGCTGTTGGAGATAAGATAGCACTGGCAGAAATACTCAGAGCCACTTCACAAGGCTTTTTGGGCTGCATGTAAGGAAATGAGAGGCTCCCGATTCTAGGATCTTTCTTTCTTTCTTTCTTTCTTTCTTTCTTTCTTTCTTTCTTTCTTTCTTTCTTTCTTTCCTTCCTTCCTTCCTTCCTTCCTTCCTTTCTTTCTTTCCTTCTCTCTTTTTTTTTTTTTTTTAAGAGAAAGAGCTACATTTTTCAGAGGCATCCATGGGGTGCTACCTGATCATGAAATAAAATCGCTTGATGGAATGGCTAGATTATTGTAGTGATTTTTAAAAATATGATTAAGTCTTTCTTCTTTTTTTTTCTTTCTTCCTGAAGGCACCTGCTTTAAACAACCCAGGGAACAAAGTTCTCTGGCAGCTAAGCTGTATCAAAAGTTCAATGCTCAGACTTACCTCCAAGGACTTAAAAGACTTAATTGTGCTGCTCTTGGTCTGAAAGGCATTGTTTGAAGTTATTTTAATTACTGTGTGAGGAGGGCTGCCTTGCACTTGGAAAGGTTGAGGACTTACTGGAGCCCTGTTGAAACTGCTCCAAAGAGGACATTCCAATTTGAATTTAGCACATGGCCTCCGAGTGTTTCAGCATCTTTTACCTGTGCCAAGAATTTGTTCCCATCGTGTGAGACAGGGAGGTCACTTGGCTTCTCGGGAGGAGAAACAGAGGCAGAGGGGGAAGTGACAGGACTTGCTGGGGGGGGGGGGGTGACACAAGTGATCTCAAGGACATGAAGAGACCAGATACTGTGGCTTGTCTCAAATGATGGCCTCTTCTGAGGCTTGCAGGTCTGTGTTTGGGTCCCTGTTCAGCTCTCACTGCACAGAGTTCATCACTTCTCCCTTCTTTTGGTCTCCTCATCTGTAAGATAGGGCTGTGGTGAAGCTTTGGGGTCTGCTCCCACTCCCTTCACCATCACCACCACCACTGAACACTCCCCACAAAATTCCAGTTAGGGCCCTATTCCTGGCCTGAAAGTCACATGCTCTTGGCCTGACTGTCCCCTCCCTGCCACCCCCCACCCCCACACTACTGGCTTTGCACCCTGCTTCCAGCCCAGTTTCTTCTTACTGGCTGTGGGGGGCCATGGTCTGAGTCCCAGCACCGTTTTTTATGGTTGAGTAGATGCAGTGAGGGGGCTGAGGGTGGAGGCAGGGCCTGAGGTCTTGTTTCACAGCTCTGGGGGCAACTTCTTGCTATTTTACAGCTCTGTCTCTGATCCTCCTCATGGTTGAGAACAGGTTTCTGGGGAAGGTTCACCCTGGAGCCTGAGCTACCCCCTGCCCCCCAGAAGCCTTGGGGGTAGTGAGCCCTGAGTACCACCCCCTTTCTCTGGTCACCTTTCTGTCTGTGAAGTGGGTATCTTTGTCCAGTGGCATCCATTCATTTTCTAGAAGGGACAGGTGCTACACAATGCAGACCTGGGTCTAATCTGGCTCTTCAGTGTGACTCTCGAGCCCTGGGGTTGGGGGTGCTGGCGTAGGGGTAGGGGGCAGAGTGGCGAGTGTGGCTTAAGCAAGGTGCTCTCTGGAAGAGTCTTGTAAACTGCACCCTGCTTTCTGCTCAATGACGTCCTCTTCACTCCCCTGGTTTGTGAGCAGAGGATTTTGACAGGAGACATGAGAAGGGGCCCCCATGGGCCTCTTGACCTTGACCCTGCATCACAGCTCAGGCCTGTGTGGTGCCCCTAGCTGGGCTGGCCAGATCAGAAGAAGAAGCCACAGTGGAGGTCCTGCTCTCCAGTTGCTGCCTATGCCTGTGAGCCACATAGCTCCCTGGCCACGCCCTCCCCAGCGTGTTTTACCTCTCAGCAGCCATGGCCATCCTGTTTATGAGTGCTAAGTCTTTAATGATGCCTGGTTGTACAGCTGGCTAAGGCTTAATCCCCAGCAATAGGACTTGATTGGATAAATAGTTAATAACCACTGGCCTGCGGGGACTGGGGCGGTTCTGTGGAGACACGAGGGTCCCAAGATCCCTCCTGGCCTGTGACTCAGTCACTGACTTGACTGCTTGGGGTTGGGGTATAGTTAGATAGGACACCAGGAAGTTGGGAAGGGCCTAGGTTTGTAGAAGGGCATGTCAACCTCCTGGGACAGGGACAGGGGACACTGTTCTACGTTTCTGCTGTGGTGTGTGTCCCCAGACAGCCAGGGCCTCTTCAGAGGTTTCTCCACTCACTCTGTCCTTCCTTTTTTTTTTTAATATTTATTTTATTTATTTATTCCCTTTTGTTGCCCTTGTTGTCTTATTGTTGTAGTTATTATTGTTGTTGTCGTTGTTGGATAGGACAGAGAGAAATGGAGAGAGGAGGGGAAGACAGAGAGGAGGAGAGAAAGATAGACACCTTGCAGACCTGCTTCACCGCCTGTGAAGTGACTCCCCTGCAGGTGGGGAGCCAGGGTTCGAACCAGGATCCTTATGCCGGTCATTGTGCTTTGCGCCACCTGCGCTTAACCCGCTGCACTACAGCCCGACTCCCCTGTCCTTCCTTTAGGAGCTGTGTGAGTCCAAGATAGTCTCCTGACCTCTCTGAGCCTCTGTTTTCCCATCCATTAAATGGAGAAGTTGGAGGAGTTGACCTTGAACTGTCTGATTCTGTGACCTTCCAGATCCTCAGTTAAGAGGCTGCTTTGAAGCTGAGCTGTGTCACCAAGGACCTTAAATGGCCAGAGCCCAGCTGGATTAAGTTCTTAAGCTGCTGGGTGGGCCAGGAATTTGGGTCAGCTGTAGTCAATCCACAGAGGCCCAGGTGGCTCTGTCTGTATAGCCTGGTGTGGGCTCCTCCCCCAGCCCCCTGACTCTGGGCAAGGCACTGAGGAGGCCTTAAGTAAAAAGCCCTTCTTGACGGGACTCAGAAGAGAAATAGACCCTTGAAGTACACAGACGTGCAGGAAGTAGACACAGCACCTGACCCTTGACCCTGGCATGACTTTGGCCTTATAGTTGTAGTGAGAGCAGAACCCAGTGTGGGGGGCGGGGCGGTAGAGAGGAGTCAACTGGACCTGGGTTTGAATCTCCTTGTACTGACACTCATTTCCAGGCAGAATAGTTTTGGCAACCTCCCTCCAAAGCAATTATCCTTTAAGGTAGAATAAGCCATACATTATTTCTCTTATAGAGGGTGACACAGAGGAGAGATACCTGAAACACAGCTCTACCACTTGTGAAGCTCCCCCCACCACCACCGAAGGTGGAGGGTAGGGGCTTGAACCTGGGTCCTTGTGCATGGTAATGAGAGGGAGCCCTCCTCACCTCCTTCCTATTACAGTTCTCTCACTCACTCCAAAGCTAACTTCATCAATGCAAGGACTGCAAAAGCTGAACAAGGGCAAGAGACTGGCATACTTTAACGATGACTCTTTAGTCACTATCAGGCCACCCCATCAGCTGGGGCCCTATTCGGGGAGTCCTGAGATTCCGAAACAGACTTGATGGGCCAGGACCTCGAATAAATCCCTCTCTCCATTGTTATTGGTCATTTCTATCAAGAACAACACAATAGACCCCTTTGTGGGCCCCCATAAGACCGTGCCCTCAACTTGGATCAACAATAGTAGAGAATGTTCCATCCTCTGAAGGGAGGCTGGACAACATACTCTATGCTACACCTGAGGAAGATGGGTCCTGAAATTGGGGCAGCTTAGAATGTTCCTACTCATGACCACAGAATGTGAGGTCAGATGTACAGGGATGCAGAGGTCACCTAGGCTCCTGAGCTGAATATGGGCCCCAGATCACATCAAATCGATGGTAGAGAATGTTCCATCCTCTAATATTGTAAAATATTGTTGTCCCAGAGAGAGAGCCATCACCTGGCCCCCACAATATCTATTTTTGACATGAGTGAAGTAGTTTAAACAGAAACCTAGGCTGGTGTACAGACACTACTGAAATGTGAAAAATTTTACCCAAGTGAAAATCATTACTTCTCTATTAAACAACAAAAATGGTATGCACATATTTGCTACCCCAGTGGAAGAGGAAAGGAAATATGTCAAAAGTAATTCATAAGCAGATAAATTCTAGGGCCAAGGAGAGAACTGAGCACATCCACGCACAGGGCTTGCATGTATGGGCCCAGGTTCTATCCCCTGCATCTCCATATGCCAGAGCTGAGTGATGCTCTGGTTTCTCTCTCTCTCTCTCTCTTGTAAAGATAGATACATTTTTAAAAATAGATTATAATTTTAAAAATAAGGTTTTTTTTTGAAGATACATTCTAAGAACTTTTCAATAATGATGAGAGACATCAAACCATAGGTTCATCTGGTCATGGTTTTTATGGATTCTGAATCTGATTTATTAAGAGACTGTCCAGGCAGAAAGGGGAAGCACGAAGTGAAACTTGGGCTGGGCTTGGTAATGTTGCACCAAGGCAAAAGGATCTGGGGAAGGAAGGGAGGGATGGAGGAAGGAAGGGGGGGTGGGAGGGAAAGAGGAGGAAAGGAATAAAGGAAAGGAGGGAGGGGCCTGGGGGCTGAGGTCCTGGTGATGACAGTGGAGAAGGACGTAGGTTGGGAGTGAGAGTGTTTTGCAGACGCCTATTGCAGGGAGATGAGAAGAGAATGTTATTAAGATATTCCTGTCTATATCGATGAGAGCTGTTATTCTCACTTCTTGTAATGTCATGGTCTGCTTTTGACAGAAGAATTGCTTCTGTCTCGCAAAATAAGATTTAAGTATAATCCTTCCGATTTATTTGCTGAGAAAACAAAATTATACGTGTGAGGCTCTTGGTGACTGGCACAGCCGGTGTGCCCACGATTGTCCCGTGATTGTCCCTGCCGTGTGCTTTGTACCATTTGCTGCAAATAGAGACATGACTTAACTGCCTGTGCCTTAGAATTCTTCTCCCTCAAGCTGAATTCAAACAGGAAATACAAACAGATCTGCGCCTCCTCTTGGACTTGGTGCCTCTGCCCTGAAAGCTTGCAGTTTCTAGCTGGGGGTCATGTCCTCTGAGGCCCCTATCCTGCCCTCATGGCCTACCCCCCCCCCCCCATTTCCCAAGGGAATGTCACGGCCCCGGCACAGGCTCAGTTCTGCACCTGTACAGGAAATGGGAGGCAGACATTTCCCGCCCTCCCTCATCTGTCTGTCACCCTGACCTAGTGCTCTCTCTGCTTTGTTTCAGATCTTCCCAGACCCCTCTGACTTCGACCGCTGCTGCAAACTCAAGGACCGCCTGCCCTCCATCGTGGTGGAGCCCACAGAGGGGGAGGTGGAGAGCGGGGAGCTGCGGTGGCCCCCCGAGGAGTTCCTGGTCCCTGAGGATGAGCAGGACAACTGTGAAGAGACAGTGAAGGAGACCAAGGAGCAGTAGAGCCCCAGCCAGCTCCCCCGGGGCCCCCTGCGGCAGAGTCGGCACCCAAACTGTGTCCTTTCCCCAGAGTGATGGGAGGAGAGAGTCGGCCACTAGAGTTCTGAAAATGGCAAGCTCAGGCTTCCGTTTTGCACCTGCAAATCACTGAGTTGGTTTCCTTTTCTTTTCTCTCTCTCTCTCTCTTTTTTTTTTTAAATATATGCAGGGGGGTGGGTAGTGGAGCCCTGGTCTGCACTTTGCAGAGCCTTCTGAGAAAGGAAGCTGCAGGGGTTCGGTGCAGGCTAGCGGTACACCTAGGAGAGAGATCACTATCTGAACCCCAGCAGGCTCGGGGCGCTGGGGGGAGTCCAGTAGGTAAGGGTGGGGGGGTGCTGTTGTGCAAAAGCCTGCAGACAGACATAGAGCTCTAGAGATAAAATGCACGAATCTGAGGAGACACAGCAGAGCTCAGCTGAAGCTAGCTATGCTCAGAGACCCCAGCTCAGACAGCAGAGTCCCCATCTCTCTCCACTGCTGGTCTTTGCTTTGATTCCAGGGGTGTTGGTTTGTCATGGGGGTATGGGGAAGGAGATGGGGTATGGGAAAGACCTTGGCTTTCTGCAAAACAGCCTTGGAGGATGGTCTCCAGACTCCCTGTTCCCTGCTGCTGCAGTTCCTAGGGATTCTCGCGCCCCCACCTCCCCCCACCCCGAAATCTAGAGGGTTTTTTTTTTAAATAGAGGCAGTGCTTTTGTGCTTCTCTCCCTCTGACTTGCCCTTTCTGGCCCTAGCCCTTTGGGGTGGATGGAGAGTATTACTTGCTGCACCTAGCAGAGGCCCAATGCAGCAGGCTCGCTGGGGCCAGCCCATTTCCAGCACTCCCCCCCACCCCCCAGACTTGGAGGGCACCCTGGCCTTTTTCTCTTTCTAGCTGGAGTTGGGGCTTTTATGTAGGTCCCAAGAGCTGGCAGAGCTGAGGGTTACTGGAGGGATAGTGAGCTCTGGGGCTCGGGGGACACTTAAGGGTGTCATGGGACCCCGGGCATCTTCCTGGGTGATTCTCATGCAGGTGGAAGGACAGGGTGCTGAGGGGCCTGAACATTGCCTCCCCCTCCCACCTGCCCCCTGCAAGGGCACAGCTGCTGGAGAAAGTTCTCCTTGGTCTTAGAGCCTCTGGTCAGAGTTAAGAACCTTCTGGAGCAGGAGTTTGTAGGGCAAGCTCTTCAAACCATCTCATCTCAGAGCAGGACCGTGGCCAAGAGGTGGGCTCCAGAGCCTCCCCGGGGCCCGGCGCCTCCTGGTCCATCAGGCCTCCCGTCCATATCCCCAGACTTCCACCCCCAGTTTTGAACTTGCACGTAGAGATGTATTTTATACCTCAAGGCTAGTGTGACTCTGAGAGTGCTGAGGCAGATGGGCAACGGTGAGAGTGGGCAAGTTCACAGGATTGGGGTTCTGGGGAGCTCCCCGTACCCACTCTGTGTCTCAGTGCTGTTTGTCTGCTTGTATCTCACCCACTGATGGCAATAACTCTTTTTAGCCCCCTGGGGAACTACAGGATCTTGGAAGCTGCACCGTGCATGGGGGTTCTCTCTCGCTCTTTCCTCCTGTTCTGTTGGGGCTGCAGAGAGCCTGCCCTCCCGCCTCTCTCCCGCCGCAGCATTTCTCAGCCTGCAACTCCCTTTGTGGATGGGGTCTTGCCTTTGAACTTCCTGTGTACCCGTGTGCCCCTCGGCTCCCCTGTGTCTACTGTCCCTGTCTTGCCCATGTGATGGAAACGTGCTTGTGAAGTGCATAACAAACCTACTCTGTGTATATGTGTGTTTGGGGGTGGGTGGGTGGTGGTTTCTTCTTTTCTGCCTGTCGCCAGACAGCTTTGGATGACCATGTGGAGTCTGACAACTAAAACCAGACCCCGGAGTGTTCCTTGGGGGACCCAGCCCCTCTTGGAGTGGCTGAGCTCCCATCTGGCTTCCTCTTGTGTTACTTTTTTTTTTTTTAAGTAACTTGTGTGTATTTCTAACTGATCGTGTTGAAAAAAAGAAAAAAAAAACCTAGTATTTCAGTAAAAATGCCTGTTGTAAGATGAACCTCCTGTAACTTCTATCTGTTCTTTTATGAGGCTCAGGGAGAAACTAGCATTTTTTTTTTTCAAACTACTTTTTTGTCACTGTGACAGTTGTAAATAAAGTTTGAAAATGCTTTCCACTCTGGTCTGGTTTCCTTCTGTGTTCTGCTCCAGGGAAGCCAAGAGGGCTAGAAGCCATGTGGGCTCTCACAGGGACTGGGGAGTCACGCATGACTGGGGAGGTTGGTTGGCAGACTGATTCCGCCAGGGCAGCCGGTCAGAGGTGGAATAAAAGATGTTGTCTTTCTGGTACAGTTTTCTCAGCTGGGCCAATGCAGCCTCAGCCCCTGGAGAGCATTTAAAACATCTACATTTGGCTGTACTGACAGACGCCTGGCTTCCCATGGGCTGGGGGGGGGGGCAGGTATTTGTGCTTATTAGAATCACCTGGGGAGACTTAGCACAGTCCTATCTTATTTTTTGAATATTAAATTTATTTCATTTTTGCATAGAGACAGAGAAATCAGGAGGGAAGGGGGAAGAAGAGAGAGGTAGAGAGAAAAAGACACCTCAGCACTGCTTCGCCACTCATGAAGCTTTCCCCTTGCAGGCGGGGCCTGGGGCTTGAATCTGGTCCTCACAGATTGTAACATGTGCTCTGAAGGGTGAGCCTCTCCATGGTTTTGTTTTGGTTTGGTCTTTGCTTTTAGATGGAATTGGGTGGTAAACTCAGAGCTTTGTTGATGTGTGACATCTCTGAACAGCCTCCCCAACCCAATTTCCCACTCTATTCTTTACCCTTTTGAAAAAAGAGGTAGAGGAGGAAGAGAAAGACATAACTAGAAAAGACGCTGTGCAAGGTGAGAGTGAAAAGGTGCTTCAGGGAAGAGCATTTGGGACATTTTTCTAACCTGAGGATAGATACCTCTTCTTTCTTCACTCAGCCCACATCTGGTGAGTGCAGTTACCCAAGTAATGTGTGCTGAAGAAGCAGGCCAGCACCAATAGGCTACCCAGGGGTTCTCACACTGACCCTTGTAAACCATCCAATCTGTGACTTCATTTCCTTCAGGATAATTTTCAGGCTCAAGAATCTTCATCTCGAATGGTCCCTCTTTGTCTCCCAAAAGTCTCCTTGAACATTAAACCTCAGAAAACTATCCTAATCTACAGAGTATATCATCTATGTAGAAACCTTATGAAATCTCCCCAAAGATGCTGGAACTAATGTGTGAGTTCAACCTGGTTGCAAGATCTAAAAACAATAAACAAACAAAAAAAAACTTTTACATGCTAGCAGTGATCAAGAACCTGGGAGGGGGATGATACACCTGGTAGAGTGCACACACATTACAGTGCACACACATTACAGTGATACACCTGGTACAGTGCACACACATTACAGTGCTAAAGCCCCCTGTCCCCATCTGCAGGGGGAAATCTTCCCAAGTGATGAAGCAGTGCTACAGGCATTTTTCTCTCTCCCCCAATTCTGCCCCATCCCTCTCAATTTCTCTTTGTCCTATCAAATTAGAAGAAAAAAAATCTAAGGCAAAAATGACCACTAGGAGTGGTGAATTGGTCACTGAGCCCCAATGATAACCCTGGTAGCAAAACAAACAAACACATAGAACCTTGGGGATAAACCTGACAAAAGATATGCAAAACTGAAATCTTGCTGAGACAAGTTAAAATGTGCATAAGATTAGTATATCATGTTCATGGATCTGAAGATGTAAAGTTAAGGTCCTTTCCATATTGATCCATCAATTCAATACAATCCAAATCCCAGTAAGTTTCTTTTCTTTTCTTTTCTTTTTTTTTAAGAAATTGAAAATCCAAGTCTTCGGTCCATATGGAAATGCAAAGGACCAAGGGTTGTCAAAAGAACTTTGAAAAAGAAAAAAGTTAGTTGGAAGACAATGAAGACAGACTATTTATTGAATAATAAATCATGCTAGAGAAATTGGATATCCATCTGCAAATAGCTCCACGGGGATGGGAATCCTGTCTTTTTATTTCTCTCTCCTATGATTCCCATATGCTTTTTAAAATATTTTATGGGGGTCTGGTGGTGACGCAACGGGTTGAACATACGTGGCGCAGAGTACAAGGACCGGCATAGGGATCCTGGTTCGAGCCCCCAGCTCCCCACCTGCAGGGGAGTCACTTCACAGGCAGTGAAGAGGGTCTGCAGGTGTCTTTCTCTCCCCCTCTCTCTTCCCCTCCTCTCTCGATTTCTTTCTGTCTTACCCAACAATGAACAACATCATCAACAACAATAATAACCACAACAAGGCTACAACAAGGGCAACCAAAGGAGGGGAAATGGCCTCCAGGAGCAGTGGATCCATGGTGCAGGCACTGAGCCCCAGCAATAACCCTGGAGACAAAAAAAAAATTTTTTTTATTAATTATAAAGATTAGAGGAGAGAAAGAACCAGACATTACTCTGGTACATGTGCTGCCAGGAATTGAACTCAGGGCCTCATGCTTGAGAGTTCAATGCTTATCCACTGCACTACCTCCTGGGCCACACCATATGCTTCTCTAACTGGAGTCATTAAGGAAAAAAATCCCTTTCTGTGACTGACTAACCATTTCAACACTGTCCCATTCTAGTTCACCTTCTTCCTCCCTCCTGAACATTTCCCAGGTTGCAAATGGACAATGAGTTGTGATTCTGGCTGACTTACACTGAAGTCCTGCTTAGCCTCTCCCTATCTGATTTGGGGCCAGTTTTTTAAGACCCAGGATCTCCAACATTCTTGTCTGAAATGGAGGTGAGACCAGTACCTCCTGCTCAGGGGCGTGAAGACCAGGCATTTAGTTGATACTCTGTAAGTCAAGGTTTTTGCTTTCTTCCCCTTGGCCAGCTGGCAGCTTGGGGACTGGCTCTGCCTTCTCTGCTTTTAGTGATGGGTTCTCTTCTTGCCAGGGTCACAGGGAGCTTCAAGGCAAAGTTGCCTCCCTACTGGAAATGCTTCTTTTGTTCTTCACTATGAGGGGGAAAGGCAGGGAGAAGGTCATGCCTTCCGCCCACTGAAGTACTGGAGAAAGAAGAGGGAAACATTTCCCATCACTGCATAACACATAAGCAGTCAAGGACACATTGCAAGTGAATTGCATTTCAGAGCAGAACTTTTTTGTCTGGGCAACTGTCAAGAAGCAAGTCCTCTAGTGACTATTCTGATGCACAGAGACATGGACCAGCACATCACACATTAGACGCCCGTTTTCAAACTCTGGAGTAAACCACAGCCTTGCATGTGCCTAGTCCTGGTGCAGTGGTGTCACTGCACCTGCCAGCTGCCTCTGCCTGGGGACACATGGAGAAGCTGAGCTAGGAGGGAAGGCCCATCTGGCTCTTTCTAAAGAGGCCATCCTTGTGCAGAGACCCCAATGGAAGTGATGGTTGCGTTTTACAGAGTGCAGGGAGACTCCAGGCCAGGCATAGTCTAGGAAAAGGCCCTACAGTAGAGCTAGCTGAGCTTTTCAGAGACGTGTCTCTGAGGCTAGTTGGATTGGAGCAGAGGGAGAGAGACTGAGGTCAGCAGTGTGGAGTGGACACTGCCTGGTACAGAAGGCCCTCTGAGAAGGAACCCACTCACCTAACATCTGAGCCCCTGGAAACTCACCAGTCAGCTCACCCAAAGGCACCTGACTGTGGCCAGTGGTAGACAGTATTGATGGGTGTGGGGCATTGTTACATCCTGGCCCTCGGGTCATCAAAGGAGGCTTCAGCGAGGTCATATTAACTCTGTACAACAGTCCCCTAGGGTAGTTGTACCCTGTCTGACTAGTTGTGTGAGCTTGGGTGAGTTCCTTTCCTTCTCTGTGTCTTGATTCCCTCACCAATAAAATGGACAGCTACCTCACAGATCTAATAAAAAAAATTAATCTTTATTTATTGGGTAGAGACAGCTAGAAATCTAGAGGAAAGGGGGTGATAGAGAGGGAGAGAGAGAGATACTTGCAACACTGCTTCACCACTCACAAAGCCTTCTCCCTGCAGGTGGGGACTGGGGGCTCAAACCTGGGCCCTTGCACATTGTAATATGTGTGCTCAACCAGATGCACCACCACCTGGCCCCCTTCATAGATCTATAGTGAGGTCCCAATACCCAAAAACAAGGAACATGCTTAGCACTGTACCAACCACCTAGAAGTACTCAAGAAATATTAAATATAAATGGAATACCTGGGGGCTGTGTGGTGGTGCACATGATTGAGTGTACACATTACCTTGAGAACTTATGTGGAGGGTTCTAGTAGGGAGCACAACTATACTTCTATACCCTAGACTGAAGACAGGTCCGTCTCTATTCGGGGAAGGCCGTCCTCTTTGACTGAGCACACAGCTTTGGGAGAGATGCATATGGAGCGGTGAGGAAGGAATGGGACACCTGCCTACCCAGCCAGATCAGCCGAATCAACCCTGGCAATCAGTGGGGTGACAGATGTCACAGCCAGATCACCCTCACATCCAAGTGTACACATTACCATGCACAAGTAACTGGGTTTGAGCCCCTGATTCCCACCTGCAGAGGAGAAGCTTCATGAGTAGTAAAGCAGGGCTGTAGTTATCTCTCTCCTTCTCTATCTCTCCTTCCCCTCTCAATTTATCTCTGTCCTGTCAAATTAAATAAAAAGATAAAAAAAGAAAGAAAGAAAAATGGCTGCTGTGAACGGAAGATCTGTAGTGCCTGCAATAACCCTGGTGGTAATAAAAAATAAATAAAAATAGTGGTCTGGGAGATGGCAAAATGGATAAAGCATTGGTCTCTCAGGCATGAGGTCCTGAGTTCTATCCCCAGCTACACACATACCAGAGTGATGTCTGGTTCCTTCTCTCTTTCCTGTCTTCCTCATTAATAAGTAAATAAAATCTTTAAAATAAATAAATAATACATAGAATACCTTATGATCCAATAGTAGCACCCCTAGGTACCTATCCAAAAGGCATGAAAACATTTATTGGAAAGGTTATATGCACAGCTATGCTCATGACCGCTCTATTCACAGCCAAAATATGGATGCAACCTAAATGCCCATTGCGGGAAGACTGGATAAAAGGTTATGAGATATACATGCAATGGACTTTATTCGCTCATTAAAAAGATAATGCTGTATCATTTGGGATACAATAGATGGAACTGATATTGATGGTGTTCAGTGAAACAGGTGAAAGATATCTATCAGATGTTTTTGTTCAGATGTAGACTATAAATAACTGAAACAAATGGACAAAAAATAAAAAATAGTGACCAGACCATCTCTTAGATTCTGTGAAAACTATGGTGGTCAGCAGAGGGAAGGAGAGGGGATTACAGGAACTTCAGTAGTAGGTGCAGGAAGTTATAGATGCATATAGGGTCATAGGAATGAAACTAGACCCTTGAAGTCTTAGTGTTTTCAAGTCGACATCCAACTGATCACTAAAAATGAGATTTTAAAATGTTATCCATCCTTGTGGTTGGCAGAATTATGCCTCCTCCTGCCCCCAAAGATGGCCACACCCAGACCCCAGGATCCTGTGGGTGAGGTGGTATGTGATAAGTGGTGACTGAGACCCAAGGTGGGACTAAGGTGGTTAGTCAGCTGGGCTGGGAGAGCCTGTCCTGTCTGGGGGAACAGGGTCTAGCCAGAGAGAGCTCATCAAGCAAGATGTGTGGGGGAGGGGGGGAGTGGTAAGTGTTGGAGTCAGAGAGAGATTTAAAATGAACAAGCTGCTCTCCAGGGACCGGAATTGGGCTCCCCACTAGGGAACGCAGGCACCCTGGACATTAGAAATCAAGTCTCCCTGAAACTTCCAGAAGAGACACAGCCCTGCTAGCACCTTGGTTTTAGCCCAGTGACACCAAGTTTGGATTCCTGACTTCTAGAACACTAAGACAATCAGCATGATTTTTTCTTTGTTTTTTTTTTTTAATTTTTATTTATAAAATGGAAATATTTACAAGATCATGGGATGAGAAGGGATATAATTCCACACAATTCCCACCACCAGAACTCCATATCCCATTCCCCCCCTTGATAGCTTTCCTGTTCTTTTTTTTTTTTAAGATTTTTTTTATTCCCTTTTGTTACCCTTGTTGTTTTATTGTTGTAATTATTGTTGTTGTTATTGATGTCGTTGTTGGATAGGACAGAGAGAAATGGAGAGAGGAGGGGAAGACAGAGAGGGGGAGAGAAAGATAGACACCTGCAGACCTGCTTCACCGCTTATGAAGCATCCCCTGCAGGTGGGGAGCCGGGGGCTTGAACCGGGATCCTTCTGCCGGTCCTTGTGCTTTGCGCCACTTGCGCTTAATCTGCTGTGCTACCACCTGGCTACCTAGCTTTCCTGTTCTTTATCCCTCTGGGAGTATGGACCTAAGGTCATTGTGGTGCACAAGGTAGCAGGTCTGGCTTCAGTAATTGCTTCTCCAGGAGCACAATCTAAAATGGCTCCTACTTCATAGCTACCTCATTTTTTTTTTTTAAAGATAGAAACAGAGAGGGGGAGAGGGAGGGAGGGAAAGAAGAAAGACAGAGACAGAAACAGAGACAGAAAAGCTGCCCTTAGTGTGATGGGGGTCAGACTTGAGCCCCAGGCAAGGTCTGATTTCAGACTAGGATCTTTCTCTCTCTCCTCTCTCTCCAAACTGCATTCAGCAGTGACAGCAGTTATGCAAGGGGATAGCATTTGGGGACTTTGTCTTTCCCGTCACATCTCAGAAGTTAATCGATTATTTGCATATTTCTTTCCTTCCCGTCCATGCCCCTCCTATTAACCAGAATGTGCTCTGCATTCAGTGGTTCCTCACAAAGGAGGCATGCTCATTGGTAATTTGCAGATGAGGAAACTGAGGTGGAGGGCTTGGAAACAGACAGATCTGGGAGCCAGAGCTGGCAGGTTTAGAATCAAAGGATTCAGGTCAATGTGAGAGAAGGGGCAGCTAGGGAGGGTGTGGGGGTGGGGGTGAGGGGTGAGGGGACTCTTCCAGACTGGCAGCATTTGCCACTTTCTCTGGTGTGAGTGCTCCCATAACTGACTTTGTGGAGTTGGGGTGAGACAAGAGTGAGTCTATCACCTCTAAGATTTCTTCTCCACTGCTAGGCTGTCCACATGTGGATAGCGGCTGATCTGCTACTTCCTTCACTAAAACAGAGGTACACCCCAACCCCCCAAGCAAGGGTCTCTGACAACTGGAATGTCCTTCTTCATTTAGAGAAGAGAAACACTGCCAGAATGTGTTATCTGGGATGGTATTTTTCCAAATGAAATCACAAATCTTTATGGGGCTGAGAAATCTATTCATTCATGGGTTGCAACGAGCTCTTTAAAAAGAACAAAAAGGGGAGTCGGGCTGTAGCATAGCGGGTTAAGCGCAGGTGGCACAAAGCACAAGGACCGGCATAAGGATCCCGGTTCGAACCCCGGCTCCCCACCTGCAGGGGAGTCACTTCACAGGCGGTGAAGCAGGTCTGCAGGTGTCTATCTTTCTCTCCACCTCTCCGTCTTCCCCTCCTCTCTCCATTTCTCTCTGTCCTATCCAACAACAATGACGACAACAACAATAATAACTACAACAATAAGACAACAAGGGCAACAAAAGGGAATAAATAAATAAAATAAATATTTAAAAAAAAAGAACAAAAAAACAAAATAGAAAAAAGGCTGGAACAGGTTGCACACCAGGTTGAGTGCACACATTACCATGCACAAGGAGCCAGGTTCAAGCCTCTACTTCTCACCTGCAGGGGAAGCTTCATGAGCAGTGAGGCAGTGCTGCAGGTATCTCTCTTAAAAAATTATTAGTGACTTAATATTGATTTACAAAATTATATACCAACAGTGGTATAATTCCACACTGTTCCTACCACCAGAGTTCTGAATCCTCAATCCTTCCGTTGCAAACCACCGTGGTTCTCCCAAGATTGCAGACATGGGTTAACTATCATCTCTACAACTATCTCTCTGCATTTGTCCATAATTGCCCCCCCTTTTCTTCCAGCTCCAGTCCTCTCTTCCCCTCCAAGCCACTCATGATCTTATTACTACATCCAAATACCCCTCCCCTTTCCCTCCTTTCTCTTCTCTGCAGGTCCTGATGGAGCTGGAGTTCAGAGCCCTCTTATCCTCTTCCTCCTATCACTTCTCCCCCACTGGGACTATGGATCAAACTTGTTTTGGGGTACAGAAGGTAGGAGTCCTGGCTTCTGTAATTGCTTTTCCACTGGACATGGACATTGGCAGGTCAATCCATACCTCCAGCCTGTTTCTGTTTTTCCTATTGGAGTAGGGCTCTGGAGTCTCTCTCCCTTTCTCTCTCCCCTTCCCTTCTCAATTTCTTTCTGTCCTATCAAACTAAACAAGTAAAATTAAAAAACAATTAATAATTAAAAAAGAAAAAGAGCAGGGGGAAAGATCCCAGGATAATAGACCCAGGAATATTACGCACACTGAAGCATAGTTGTACTGCCCCTGAGTTGGGATGCCTCTATACAACTATGGGAGAAAAAAAATGTTTCTCTTTTTCTGGGTCACAGTCAAAACAGTCTGAGAGGCACTCTCATGAAGGTGGCTTTCTAGAAAAAGAGTGCTTTCACTTTACAGAGCTGGGGGGGAGGTGAGGGGAGGACGGACAACTACAGAGAGTCCCTTAAGGTGACTGCAGAGGAAATAGGGCAGAGGATCCAGAGGAAGCATCTTGGACAGCAGTGAGAGGTTGGGGGGACATGCCCAAGAGGTCCATGCCATCCCTGGCCCCCTCCAAGGTCAGTCTGGCTCTGAGATGCCTCTGGACCACTGCGGTGGGGTAAGGGTTGGGGAGGGGGAGGAAGTGGCACAGGAAATCCTTCTGTAGGCCTGCAGCAGGCTGGAACCAGCCACCAGCAGCAGCAAAGTCAGGAGGTAAAAATAACCTGGGGTCTGCAGCCCTGCTCTGCAGGGGCACTCTGTAGGCTGTGCTGTCCCCAGGTTGGGAGGGTGGAGAGTGGTGCCCTGCTAGGCCTTGACTTCCTGAGTTCATTAGTCTGACAGGACACTATCTGGGCCTGTGTGCCCTGACTCCCAGGGCCTCTGCCCCGCTCCTCTCTTGCAGAGGATGACTTGAAAACCCACTCTTCCTGGGAAGGGCTGAAGGCCTCTTCTCTCCCAGGAGGACTTTCCCTGCTAAGACAGGGTCCTGCCCAGTGTCCTGTGTCAATTAGGGAGCCTGGAAAGGCAGGTCTGCTCAGCAAAGCCTCTCCCTGGCCTATCTGTGGCCTGGCCCTAGACTGACCCTGGAATTCTTCTCTCTTCAGAGA
This sequence comes from Erinaceus europaeus, assembly GCF_950295315.1. Lineage (NCBI taxonomy): Eukaryota > Metazoa > Chordata > Mammalia > Eulipotyphla > Erinaceidae > Erinaceus > Erinaceus europaeus. The sequence goes on from NC_080164.1 coordinate 20,803,187, forward strand.
TCGCTCCAGGTGGAAGAGACAGCCTACCCCCTCAAGTCCCATCCAGAAACTCTGACCTTCCATGCAGCAGATTTAGGGGGTGAGGATTTGAAAAGAGGAGGTCATGGTGACCCCAGTGCTAGCTTTCTCCGACAAAGTGGCTTGAGCCCCAGCAGGCAGCTCCTGGACAGACACCAGACCCCCCTCCCATAATCTCTCCACTCCCACCTCACCCCTGTTTGTGTCTGTCCTAACTGTCTGCTGAGGAATGATCTAGCGCTAGCCAACTTCTCCAACACCCTGCCCATCCCAAACCATCCCTGAACCTCCAGGGTCTACACTGATCAGTTTATAGGACACACTTATAAGCTGCACTCTACAGTTTATAGGACACCTGGGCAAGGAGAGGGTTCACATAGTATAGCACAGGTCTGCATATGTGAGGGCCCTGGGTTCAAGTTCTGGAGCCACATGGGAACACCATGGGCTGTGGTGTTTCTCTCCTCCTCCTCCTCTTCCTCCTCCTTTCTTCTCCTTCTTCTCCTTCTCTTTCTCCTCCTCCTCCTCCTTCTTTCTTCTCCTCCTCCTCCTCCTCCTCCTCCTCCTCCTCCTCCTCCTCCTCCTTATTCTTCTCTTCCTCTTCCTCCTTGTTCTTCTTCTCCTCCTCCTCCTTCTCCTTTTTCCTCTTTTCTTTCTTTCTCTCTGAAATAAAGGATGAAAGCATTAGCCCTGGGCAGTAGTATCGTGCATGCACAGGCCCTGAGTTCCTGGCATTACATTTAAAAAGGCAAAGTCAGTCTCTCTCTCACCTGTGTGTGTGTTTTCCCTGTCTCTCATTCTCCATTTCTTTCACAGTATTTTAAAAACTGGGAATATGGGGATAAAATTCAGGTGCCTGTGAACTTGGATGAAACAAAACTTTCATCTCCATTTTCATTACATACTAAGTGTGACTGGGCCTTTCCTGCTGCTGGGCAGTGAGCTGTAGGATGAAGCCACAGTTGTGTCCCGGCACCTGTGACTGTCACAGGTAGGTTCATCTTCCCAGGACCCTGGAGGCATCCTCAGCTTCCTTCACAGTTGCAGCCACCTCACAGCCACACAGCTGCTGGTTCCCACTGGGCAAAACACCAATAAAGGAGGATAGCTGAGCTTTTGGACCTGTGTGGTTTGTACAAAATCTTTTCTGGGGCGGTGGGGAGACAGTACAGCTGTCCCACACAGGACTTGCATTTGAGAGGTCCAGATATGATCCCCAGCACTATGGATGAGCCCATATCTGGACTACTATGTGTTTATTTATTTACATATTTATTGTCTCTAGGATCATTGGTGGGGCTCCAAGCCTCCGTGATGCTACTATTTCCACTGGCCTTTTCTCCCTTATCTTTCTTTTTGATTGAAGATGACAGAGATATAAAGAGGGAGACACAGGTCCTGGAACAGGATGGCAGAGGACCTAGTGGGGGTTGTATTGTTGCATGGAAAGCTGAGAAATGTTATGCATGTACAAACTATTGTATTTACTGTCAACTGTAAAACATTAATCCCCCAATAAAGGAAATAAAGGGGAGACAAAAGGGTCTGGATGGTGGTGCACCCGATTGAGCACACATTTTACCATGTTCAAGGGCCCAGGTTTGAGCCCCCTCTCCCTACCTGTAGGGGGAAATGCTTCACAAGTGGTGAAGCATGTCTGCAGGTAGCTATCTCTTTTTCTCTCCTTCTCTATCTTCCCCTCATTTCTCAATTTCTCTCCATCCTACCCAATAAATAGAAAAGAAAAAAGAAAGAAATGGCTGCCAGGGGTGATGGATTCATAGTGCTGTCTCTGAGAACTAGCCATAGCCCTGGTGGCAATAAAAAATATTATTTTTGTGGGAGACAGAGAGAAAGAGAGACACCTGCAGCACTGCTCCACTGCTCATGAAGCATCCCTCTTGCAGGTAGGGACAGAGCCTTGAACCTGGATCCTAGTGCATGGTGTTGAGTGTGCCGGTCTGAGGTCACCACTGCCTGGGCCCACAAAAATTATTTATTTATTTATTTATTTATTTATTTATTTATTTATTTATTTTGGCCTCCAGGGTTACCACTGGGGCTCTGTGCTAGCACTATAAATCCACAGCTTCTGGTGGACATTTTTTTTCCATTTTATTGGATAGAACAGAGAGAAATTGAGGGGGGAAGGGAAGATAGATAGGAGAGAGAAAGACACCTGCAGACCTGCCTTGCCAGTTGTGAAGCGTCCTTGCTGCAGGTGGCGATTTGGGGGGCTTGAACCTGGGTCCTTGAAATTAGTACTATTTGAGTTTAACAGTGTGCACCACCGCCCCCCTAAAGTCTTGTTTTGATAGCTTTATCTTAGCATAATTGATTACTTTTGTGACCACCTTCATTTTATTTTGTAAATTTAAGTGAGTCTTCTGAGAAAAGTTAAAACTCCCAGCTGCCAAAATGATAAGAAAAAATAAAATACAAAATAGTTAAGAAGCTCTCCCTGCCCCCCCTTCCCTTCACCCTTTAGGCCCCTGGAGCTCCCCAGGGGCTCAAATGGATGAAACTAGTGGGGAGCAGGCAGAGGATTAGGGATGGAGGGCAGAGCTGGGAAGGACATGGAGTAGGCGGCCTCCAGCTATTTCAGAGTACCGGGAATTCCTAGCCATTTCTGACAGAGGAGGACAGAATCCAGGTACTTGACCGCTCGTGGGCTTCTGGGCCTGATACTGCCTGTCCTGAGCTGCTCCATTTTCCTGCTCTTGCCCGGCCTGGGGGCAGGAGATGAAGTGTCCTCACTGCCTTGCCTGGGTGGTTTTCCAAGTACAGAAATTTGGGCTCTAACCCTGAAAGTCCTAGCAAAGTGACCTGCTGGGTGACCAGATCCATCCACCATCCCCATCCCTGGGACTAACCCCACTGCCTGGAACTTGGAGTAGCACTTCAGTCACTCTGTCTGTTCGCACCTGTCTGTTTTTCCTTCTTTCTGTTTCAGCAAACACCCCCAGCTGGCAGTGCCAAGAAGTTCCAACCTTTCATTTCTCCTTTGATCCTTGCCAAGTGCCTTTTTAAAAAACATATATATATATATATAATTTTATTTAGGATTTAACAGTTCACAGTATATCTGTGGACACAGGGGTGCAATTTCTCATCTCCCATGACGAGTGTCTGCAAACCACTCAGCCCCTAACTTAGGTCCTCCTCTACCATCACGCATCAGGACCCCAAGCTCTCCTCCAACTCTCCTCCTTCCTCTCTTTCCCCAGAGTCCTTTGCTTTGGTGCAATGCAGGACACCCAGCCCAAGTTTCACTTTGTGTTTTCCCCTTCTGTCCCTGTTTCTTCAGTTCCCCCTGTGAGTGAGCATTTCCGATATCCATCCTTCTCCTTCTGGCTTATCTTATTGTCTTTACATCAAGTGCTGGATTCCTGATTCCAGCTCAGCCATGATTTCTGCACCTGTGAAACCACCCCTGGACTGGATGCTAGGGCCTGTCACCAGCATGTGAGTGGCACATGTGCTCTGTCCCCTGAGGAGCACCTCTGTCCTCAGGGAAGCTGCGAATGTCCCCTGGGGGGGGGGTGGTCCTGGTGGGGCAGCCACTGAGCAGTTGTCTCTACAGCCCAGCTGGTGGGGACACCACCACAAGCCCTTCCCTCTGCTGGGTGACATGCCAGGGAATGTGGGGTGGGGTGGGGCTCCCCCAACTGGGTACAGAGACCTTCTCCTTGTGGGGCAACTGCAGAAGGACTTGAGAGCTAGATGGTCCTGGGCTCCAGTTCCAAACCCTGTCCCCACCCCCTGCCAGTTTTTTCTCAGGGGGAGGGAGACTCCTCAATTAGAGGGTCAACGCAGATCTGTGTGTGGGACATGGGGCTTCAACACCCACATGGATTCACACAACTCCACCATCAAGAGGGCACAGGGGAGGACACATGTGGGAAGGACGTTCATGGGGCTGGGACATGGCTCCCACAGCAGACCACACACCTTCTATGCCTGAGGCCTCAGCACCATATGGGAGTACTGCACACAGCACTGGAGGAAGCTCATTGTTGGTGGAGTGCTACTTCCTCTCTGACTTCTCTGTCTCTCTCTGTCTCTGTCTGTCTGTCTCTCTCAAAACCATGAAAAGCTGGGCCAGGAAGGCTGATTAGTTATGCTTTATTGCATGCTTGAGACCCTGGGTCCACTCCCTAACACTTCATTAAAGAAAGCATTCCCATTGTCATCTGCCCCTTGTCCCTTCTTTTTTTTTGCTTCCAGGGTTATCACTGGTGCTTGGTGCCAGGATTATGAATCCATGGCAGCCATTTTTTTTCTTTTCTTTCTATTTGACAGGACAGAGAAATTGAGGGGGAAGGGTAGATAGAAAAGGAGAGAGAAAGTCACCTGCAGACCTGCTTCACCACTTGTGAAGCATCCTTCCTGCAAGTAGGGAACAGGGACTTGAACCTGGATCCTTGTGCATGGGGATATGTGTGCTTAAGCAGGTGTGTCACTGCCTGCCCCCGACCCTCCTCCCCAAACCCATCTCTTTCTGAATGACTGTCCTTGATCTGATGTAGAGGGTAGAATTGGGGACCTGCCAGGGCTCCCTCTTGGGTGCCTCCTGGGGCCCCTGCCACTGGCACCTCCACTGACACCCTCAGGACCCAGCCTCCAAGCCTGCAGTCTTGGAGCAGTCAGAGTTCAGAGGTCAGCAGTCAGCAGTCAGCAGGAGGTGGTGGGGGTGCTGCAAAGAGAGAAAGATCTGGGTAGGGGCCAACCCTCGAAGCCCCAGCTTTGAGCTGCCATGGATAATCACTGTTTATCAGCTCACTGGAAAAAATGAGTACAATTATATTTAACACACTAACAGAAAGGAAAAATGAAAGCCCCACTGGAATGTCTGAGTCACTTCTCAGAGCCTTTCAAGTCCCCATTCGCCTGACCCTTCTCCTCCTGCCCCTCCCCTGCCTGGGGCCTCAGGGCTAGCTGATCCCTAGGACTCTGTTTGGGGACTAAAACAGATGTGAAGAGTCTTAAAGGGACATTGGTCCTGTGTGTGTGTGTGGGGGGGGTCTTTCTTTTCTGGACTCTGCTCTGGGCTGGAGGGTGACTTGGGTGTGGCACTTACACATTCCCTGAAAAGCTCAGGGTCGGGGGGCAGTGGCCCACAGGGAGAGGAGCTGTCACTTGAGGTCAGCATTTGTGCTCAGAGACAAAGCCTCCCTGCTTAATGAAAATGTGGAATGGGGGGGGGGGACTGAACCATGAGCTCCACGGATGTTGAACTGCTGCCCACAGATGTGTTAGGCTCCACATGTCTTTGAAAGCTGGGTGTGAGAGCATGTTTCAAATTCCTAGTATCCTCTTGTCTGCCTACCTATCTTTCCGTCAGTCTCTCTACCTATCTACCTGTCAGTCTGTTTAATATGAGAAGGAAAGAGCCAGAGCAACATTCCAACACAGGCAGTGCTGGCAGTAGAGCTCAGGGCCTCACACACACAAGTCCTATGTTCTGCCCACTGAGCCATCTCCCTCCCAGCTTCAGGAATGGTGGCTTAAAATCATCGTGGGGTGGTGGGGTGTCCTTTGGGAATCTGATGGGAGTCTCCCCACAAAAACTACATGTAGTCCAGGAAATTCAGGGGTGCACCTAAGAGGCGGGGTACCCCAAACATGGAACAGACCCATCAGAAGACACCCTGACCCAAATTCCTTTGTAAAGTGTCCCTTCCCTCCTGGGGAGCCACTGAGTCATGTCAGCCCTCCTTTGTGTCCAGTAAGACCTCACTGTGACAGATTTTTTTTCTTTTTTTTTTTTTGTCGGGATGGGCTAGGGTCCCTGACCCTGGGCATGTCACCCTTGGGGTGCCAGGGTCACCCTTTAAGCAGAGACCAGCCCATTCCTAGCCAGGACGCTGAAGCAGGCCAGCTAAGTGAAGAGTGACTGCTGTCAGGGCCTGCAGGGGGACCTGGGCTCTGGTGGATCCCTCGTCATACCAGCCTCTCCCTGAGCCTCTCAGGGCCATCTCACATCCCCAAGTTGCTCACAAGAATGACAAAATTCCAGGAGGAACATGCACTTTCTGTGAAACCAGGGCCTCAGGAATCTTGGCTCCAGTTCACTCCTTCCTCATCTGAGCCGTTCACTCTGCGGGTGGCTATGGGCGTGAGCACAGGCCCTGGGCTGGAGAGGGTAGTGTTGGGAAGTTGTGTGCCACTGGCCGGCGCCTGTCTGAACTTTGGAACACTTGCTCATGGCAGCAAAGCCTCATTATCAGTCATGGCAATAAGGAATCTGACATGTGTTGGACATCTTACCGGGTGCAAAATTCTTGCCTATTTTCTCTCTCCTTTTATTGTGGTGAAACATACATAGAATGTACCTTGTTAGACATTTTAATGGCATTAAGTATGTCCGTAATAAGAGACAGACTTCACTATCAATTTCCAGAACTTTCCATCATCCCCCAAACGGAGACTGTTGTAGGTTTCTGTGACCTAGCCACTGCACAAAAGGGAATCATTGAGACTTTGCCCTTTTTAGTACATTTTCATCGACTTGGCTTAGCATGCTTAGGGTCAGACATGGTATCTTGTGACAAAAATAAATACCTTTTAGAATATTTTCATTTTACTTTAAAAAAATTTATTTATAAAATGGAAACAAGATACCACCTCACTCCTGTGAGAATGTCATACATCAGAAAAGGTAGCAACAAATGCTGGAGAGGTTATGGGGTCAAAGGAACCCTCCTGCATTGCTGGTGGGAATGTCAATTGGTCCAACCTCTGCGGAGAACAGTCTGGAGAACTCTCAGAAGGCTAGAAATGGACCTACCCTATGATCCTGCAATTCCTCTCCCGGGGATATATCCTAAGGAACCCAACACACCCATCCAAAAAGGTCTGGGTACACATATATTCTTGGCAGCACAATTTGTAATAGCCAAAACCTGGAAGCAACCCAGGTGTCCAACAACAGATGAGTAGCTGAGCAAGTTGTGATCTATATATACAATGGAATACTACTCAGCTATAAAAAAATGGTGACTTCACTGTTTTCAGCCGATCTTGCATGGAGCTTGAACAATTCATGTTAAGTGAAATAAGTCAGAAACGGATGAATATGGGATGATCTCACTCTCAGGCAGAAGTTGAAAAACAAGATGAGAAGAGAAAACACAAGTAGAACCTGAACTGGAATTGGCGTATTGCACCAAAGTAAAAGACTCTGGGGTGTGTGTGTGGGAAATACAGGTCCAAAAAGGATGACAGAGGACCTAGTGGGGGTTGTATTTTTATATGGAAAACTGGGAAATGTTATGCATTTACAAACTATTGTATTTACTGTTGAATGTAAAACATTAATTCCCCAATAAAGAAATTTTTTAAAAAGTGGTGACTTCACCATTTTCAGCCGATCTTGGATGGAGCTTAAAAAAATCACGTTAAGTGAAATAAGTCAGAAACATAAGGATGAATATGGGATGATCTCACTCTCGGGCAGAAGTTGAAAAACAAGATCAGAAGAGAAAACACAAGTAGAACCTGAACTGGAATTGGCATATTGCTCCTAAGTAAAAGACTCTGGGGTGGGTTGGGGGGGAGAATACAGGTCCTAAAAGGATGACAGAGGACCTAGTGGGGGTTGTATTGTTATATGGAAAACTGGGAAATGTTATGCATGTACAAACTATTGTATTTACTGTTAAATGTTAAACATTCATCCCCCAATAAAGAAATTAAAAGTAAAACAAATAAATAAAATGGAAACACTAACAAGACCATAGGATAAGAGGGGTACAATTCCCATCACAAGAGCTCCATATCCCATCCCCTCCCCTGATAGATTTCTTATTCTTTAACCCTCAGGAAGTATGGACCCAAGGTCACCATGGGGTGCAGAAAGTGGAAGGTCTGGCTTCTGTAATTGCTTCCCCGCTGAACATGGGCATTGACAGGTTGATCCATCTTCCCAGCCTACCTCTCTTTCCCTAGTGGGGCAGGGCTCTGAATAAGAGGAGCTCCAGGACACATTGGTAGGGTTGTCTGTCCAGGGAAGTCTGATTGGCATCATGGTAGCATCTGGAACCTGGAGGCAGAAAAAAATTTAACATATAAAGCCATATAAATTGTTGACTAATCATGAACCTAAGGGTTGGAATATCGCAGATGAAGATTTGGGGTCTCCATTTTGGAAATAGCTAGTAGGTCTACTTTAAGTATATTCCAAAAGACCCATGACTTCATTAGTTTTTGCCTGAGCCTGACATCTGATATGCAGGTGGACTTAGGTTATTGTCTGAGGAGATGATGTCATGACTGGAAAAAGGGATAGAAAGCTGGAGCAGGGAAGTAAATAGCTCCCAAATATGGGAAAAGTGTATAAATATTGTTGACTGTAAACCTCATTGATCTGATCTGGGGCCCATATTCAGCATAAGAGCCTATGTAACCTCTACATCCCTGTAGGTCTGAATTTGCATTCTGTGGTCATGAATAGGAACGTTCCTAGTTGCACCAATTTCAGGACCCATCTTCTTTAGGTGGTAGATAGAGTATGTTATCCAACCCCCCTTTGGAGGATGGAACATTCTCTATCATTATTGATCCACATTGAAGGCAAGGTCCTATGGGGACCCCCAAAGGGGTTCATCAGGTTGTTCCTGATGGAGATGACCAGTGATAATGGAGAGAGGAATCTATTCGAGATCTAGGCCCATCATGTCTGTGGGAATCCCAGGGATCCCTGGCTAGGATCCCAGCTGATGGGATGGTCTGATAGGGACTAAAGATTCATCATTAAACTATGCCAGTCTTTTGCCCTTATTCAGCTTTTGTAGTTCTTACCAAAGTAAGATAAGGTTAGCTTTGGAGTGACTGAGGGAAGTGTAATAGGAAGTAGGTGAGGAGGGTATCTAGGTCTAAGTAGGAACTATTTCATTAGGTACTTTAAGGTGTCTTTTTAGGTCTTTCTACTTGCTTGCTTCATTGATTGACTCACTGCAGACTATTGCACATTTTTGTTTTCAGGTATATATTTTGCCCTAATTTATGGATACATGTGTACATCTGCCCTATCTCATGGGACCTGGTCTATATCTGGGTTTTGAAGCTTTGTTAGGAAGTGGACTACCCAAAAAGGAATTAAGGAGTCCTATGAGAAAGGAAAGGTCTCACCCGATTAATGATGCTGAAGGGTTGGCATTCCATGCCTGATGTCTCTGGATACATTCTGAAGTGAAGCATGCTGAGGTGGTATTCATAGCATTGAATAAGATGGAATCAGCAGATGCAGTATCAGTTGGTATGAACTGAGAGAAGCATGCTGGAAAGGGAGACCCATCCTAGAGGTTCCAGGACTGGGGGAAATTTGGGCTTTATAGAGGAAGTGGGAGGTTCCTGCTGTCTTAGGGTTTAAGAAGGCAATATATAGTTATTGCTATAATCAAATTATTTGACAATTGGATTGACTTTGAAAATCCCATTGTTAGGATTTGCTGTATCATACATGACCTCACCATAATTTTCCCTTTGATGTTGTTTTTATATATATATATATATATATATGTATGTATTTTATAAAGTAACACCACTGGTTGCTTCTGCTCTCTTGGTCTAAGCTTTTAGGAGAGTCAACATTTCAAAGACTCAGCCTATGGTTTGTGTATTGAAAAGTTGGAGACATTCCATCAATGTTTCCCTTCTCATATTAATTAAATAGTGATTTATATGACTACAAGATAATAGGAATGTACATATTCATTTTACTTTTTAATTTTGGATAGAGACAGAGAGAAGTTGAGAGGGAAGGAAGAGGGAGAGAGGAAGGGAGAGACATCTGAAGGATTGCTTCACTGCTCATGAAGCTTCCCCCTGCTGCAGGTGGGGACTGGGGGCCTGAACCTGAGTCCCTGACTATTGTAACATGTGCATACTACCAGGTACACCACCATGCAATCTCTAAGTACACCTTGAAAAAGAAATGATGCTGGGGCCAGCTGCTGTTACAGTGTGCAAGTGAGCCCCTGGTCCCTATCTGCTGGGGGAAAGATTTGCACGTGGTAAAGCAGGGCTGCAGATGTCTCTCTCCCTCCCTTTTCTCCCCCTCCCCTCTCTGACTGTCTTTAGCCAATAAATGAAGATAATAAAAAAATTAAACAATACAAAGAAAAGTAGAAAAAATGGTGCTAGGGGATGAACTCAGGGTCTCATTTAAATGCAATACCACTAAGTGGCCTCTGAGGGTGAATTTCTTCTCCTTCTACTTCTCCTTCTCCTTCTCCTCTTCCTCCTCCTCCTTCTTGTCTCCAGGGTTATTGCTGGGGCTGGGTGCCTGCACTACAAATCCACTGCTCCTGGAGGCTATTTTTCCAGTTTTGTTGCCTTTGATGTAGTTGTTATTGTTGTTATAGCCGTTGTTGGATAGGACAGAGAGAAATCAAGAGAGGAGGGGAAGACAGAGAGGAGGAGAGAAAGACAGACACATGCAGACCTGCTTCACCACTTCTCCCCTGCAGGTGGAGAGCTGGGGGCTCAAACTCGGATCCTTACACCAGCCCCTGCCCTAACCCTAACCTGCTGCTCTACCACTCAGCCCCTTCATTTCTTTCTTTGAGAGAGAGAGAGAGAGGGACACAGAGAGAGAGAGAGAGACCACTGTACCATCCCACCATCTATGTGTCCCACAGTGTTTCCATGAAGTGCTGGGGACTGAACCCAGGACCTCATGTACAGGAAGGTCTCTCCATTTCTTGGCCTCTCATCCTTTCCCACGTCTGAATGGTGACACCAGAACGTAGGGACACACATGTCCATTCGAGTCCCTGTTTTCAATTCTTTGCAGGCATTTCCCTGGAATGAAATTTCTGGAGCCTGTGGAGGTTTTATTATTATTATTTTTTTTCTCCTGTTGAAATCATGACAAACAACTTTTACTTGATTATAACCATCCCAAACTTGAGGGTGCTAATGGTCAGAGAAGGAAGGAAATGACATCAGTCTGTAGTTGTCTCCCAGCACTGCAGCTGGGTCCAGGGTGAGGGAATCAAGATGGCTGAGGGACAGACCTCACTGGGGACCACCTAGGCTTTGGGAACAGTAAGCATGGTGCCTGGGACCCAGGACGGTCCTGGGGCCATGAGAAAGTCATCTTTTAACATCAGAATGAATGACTAAATAGGATCTAATCTGCCTTTGTAACACTTCTGTTCAAAAAATGCATTTTATTTTTATTTTTTTATTTGTGATTAAGAGGTTAGAAGACTGTGAGATTATACCACCAGAGTCCCTGCCCTTCCACCTCCCAAAGATAACCACCATAACTTTCAAAAATCTTAGGAACTGTTAGCTTGATTCTGATTTTTTTTTCTTTTCATGTGCATCAGGTCTCTAGAGTGAAAACATCTGGAGGTTGTCTTTCACCTCTTATTGCAATAAGCGTAATCACCAGTTCCAACTGTTTTATTCCAAAGGACAATACTGTGTTTTTTTTTATTATAGAGTAATATTCCATGGAGTATATATCCTATCACTTCTTTAGTCAGTTGTTTGTTGATGGGCATTTAGGCTGCTTTCATTCTTCAGTTTTTGTGAATAACACAGCTACAAACATAAGAGTGCACATGCCCCTTTGAATTAGTGTTTGAGTATCTTTGGATAAATGCCGAACAGTGGTATTGCTGGATCATAAGGTAATTCTACTTTTATTTGCAAAACGATACATATAGTAGATATTTCTACTGCTTGTATTAATATTGGGGTGAGTGGGTGGAGGAATGGACCCAGGGCCTCGGGTATACACTCCATTGCTGAATCGAGTTTTCAGTTATACATGCCATTTTTCTTTATGGGGAGAGAGGGAGAGGGAAATAAAGATACCCAGGCACTGCTCCACTGTCCATGGCATTCCATTTATTTCTGCCCTAGGAACTTCATGTGCTGGGGATTGAACCCTTGCCTTTTCAATACTTTTTTATTAAATGTGGCCCTGGGGAATGAACTCAGGGCCTCACACAGGCGTGATACTACCAATCAGTTTCCAGGGCCCAGCTTGTTCACTTGTTCTTATTTCCAGGGCCCAGCTTATTCACTTGTTCTTATTCTGGAGGGAGAGAAACAGCTCCAGCACCTGTGTCTTCACTGCTCCAGCCCCGCAAGTCCACCATCAATGGATGAACTATCATCAATGGATGAACTATCTCCTGAGACCTGGTTGCTCTCCCTTGTTCTAGAGAGTGTCTATATGCATTCACTTCACCTCTGAGAGCCTTCCTTCCTCCCGGTCAAGCTCAGGATACAAAGTCCTGTGTTGCCACCCATTCGGGGACCCTCCACAGGTTCCCAACCCATACTATCTGTCCTGATACATCCGCTTCTGCAGGCATGGGAAGATATGACAAACTCTACTTGTTTGCTAGCTCACTGAGCACATCTTCCCTGGGTACCTAGGATGTGCTTGAACATCTTGAACAACAAAACCTTTGAAAATCTCTGCCTTGGTGAAGCTAGCATTCTAGAAGGAGAAGATACCCAGTCGAAAGTGAGTTAATAACAAAATTCATACTCGGCCTGGTGGAGTGTGGTGAGGCCCGGTGGGTGGTGAGCAAAGCCAAGGGTGCCAAATTGTGCTGGTGAGAATGAGAAGCTAAGAAAAGTCACATTTGTCCAGAAACTTGACTAGTGATGGAATAATTTATGGAGCTGTGTGTGAAGCAAAGCCAAGGGAGGAACAACAAATGCAAAGGCCCTGGAGCTAGAGCATCCCTGAAGGGGGAGTTTCCATCATATCCCTGAGGACCACCTCTGCTAAGAATGGACATTATTCTACCCCATCCCAGGAACCCAGCTCTCAGGTCCAAGTTCACAGTGACCTTCCCAAGAGTCAAGCCACAGGGGCATTGGTTGAGGCTACTCTGCTTCAGCTGGTCAGACATCTAGGAGTTTCTGTTATGGTTTGTTCTCACTGTTGTCATTATCCTAGAGCCCTGGGGTGGCTCTTCATTTGTATATGCACAGGCAGAGGCTAAGAGTCCTAGTGAGGAGAGAGAGTGAGGCAGATACAGAGAGGGGAGAGCTGAGCCCTGAGACAGGCACTGACAGAGGCAAAGAAAGAGACCAGAGACAATGACTACAGGTTCCTAGTCTCCCCCCACCTGCTTGCTACCCTCGGATTCCACCAGATATCCCTTATCCTCAAAAATCACACATGTCTCTCCCTGTTTCTCCTAAGCGGTATCCAGAGCCTGACTTCTGGGATTCTTCTTCTGGGACTAGAATAGTGGAATTCATCTTCTGGAATTCTTCTCCTTCTGGAATTTTTCTCCTGGAATCCTTAATCTGTAATTCTTCCTCTGGAATTCTTAATTTGGGGCACTTTTTCTGGGATTCTTCACCAGTTGTTCTTTTGGGATTCCTCTGTTTCTTTAGATATAGAAGTCCTGCTCCCAGCTTGTCATCTGTGTCCTTAGAGAAATGGGTCCTTCCTGCAGGCACATGCATCAGCAGAGTGACACAGGGACAAGCCTAAATTGGCTCCAGGTTCCCTGGGTTCTCACCCTCCAGCTCCACTGCACACCAGCTACATAAACTTGAACAAGTCACCTGAATGCCAGGAGCCTCTCTCTCTAACTTGGAGGTCAGCAGCACCTCCTGCCCAGCTTGCCTCCCCACTCTGCTGTGATATTTGGACAGTAGGATCTGCCTAGAAGTGTCCTGTCAATTTTCAAGTGCCAGATGACATGAGAGTGTGCACCAGAACCTTGCTCCAGCCTGGCTCCCTCAGCAACAATTCTGTGACTGAACCCTACATTAGTCTGCCCTGCCTGACTTCTTCCTACCCAACAATCCTCCTTCCTTCTTTCTTATCCTCTAAATTTTCCTGCTGAATTAGAGACTATGAATCAGCCCACCCCTCACGAACTCTGCATTGTTGTCCTAAAGTTCCTTCTGTAACATAAAAACTTTCACATTACTTGAATCAATCAACTCATCTCCAGATGCCAGCCTCTCAGAGGCTCCCTCACACCCCCACTGCACACCCCCATAACCAGCATGAAAATAGCTGACCCTCTCCTTGGAGAGATTCCATGCTACTCTCTCTTCCAACATCTAAAGTGCCCAAGACCTCTTGACTCCTCACTGGAGGGCTCATCTGGGGCTTAGCTGAGAACTCTGTAAGATGAAATCAGTTTTCTCTCAAATCTATTCTCCCCATAATGAATCTCAACCTCCAGTTTAACCCACTATCTTTTATTAAGACTATTGCTAATGCTGACTGACTAGTCTACCTAAACTTTCATCCAGCCAAGCCACTATTCACCCTAAGAGAAAACTTTTAAAAAATATGCCCACTCCCCCTCCTGCCTTTAAATCAGTGGTGATGCTCATCTGTTGGCTGAAACCCAGATCCCTTTATTTGGTACCCACGGCTCCACACAAAAGGAGCCCTTCTTTGGCACATGGTGTGCAACAAGGATGCAGCCAGCCTATGTGATGGCCCCCCATCACCCTACTTCTGCTATTCTTGTCCTTGTGCAATTTTCTCCTTTTGATACTTGCTGGGCCTGGCAATTTGCTTCTATTGTGTGACTAAGGTGGATACAATTTTGAAGGAGGTCGTAAGGAGACTAAATGGCTTCTGACTACATCCCTTCCCTCCCTCTCACTTTCCTTGAGGGAGGCTAGCTGCCATGCTAGGAACTATTCACATGACAGGAAACTGAAGGAGAACTTGAGTCAGTGAGCAGCAAGAACTGAGGACCCCTGTGATTACAACCTGTGGGAACCCAGATCTTACCAACATGAACCACAGCTACTCAGACTATAAACAGGTCTTCCCCCAGTTGAACTTTCAGATGAGAACCCAGCCCTGGCTGCCATCTGGGATATGACTTTGAGAGAGACTTTGAGGCATAGGCACTGAGCTAAGCTGTGCCTAAAGTCCTACCTCCAAATTTTGGGGATAACTTGATGCACAGAAATAAATCATAGATATAATATAGTCATTATAAATTTCAGAGAGTCACTTCAGAATTTACTATAAATTCTTAATCTGCATGTTCTATAGGTCTGTCATGTTACCTCACATTTGACTGATTGCTTCTCTGGCCTATTCACTCTCCAGTCTTCATCTCACCACAACCAACCCTGCAAGCTCAACCCAGCTCTTCAGATCCCCAGTCCTCTTATTACCCACCCAGATCTCTCTCTCTCCTTCCCTCCCTCTCTCCTTCTCCCTTTCTCTCTCTTAATTCCCAGTAGACCAATAATACTAATACTATTCCCTTCCTTTGTCTAAGAAGACATAGTTATCCACCTCAGCAACCAATCTTTTCATCCTTCCTTCTGCTATAATAGAGGAGGTATCCCAAAAACACCTCCCAGGGCACTGGATCCTGCTCTACACTTTGAGTTTTCCTGTCTCTCTCTCTCTCTCTTTTTATTGTTGGATAGGATAGAGAGAAATGGAGAGAGGAGGGGAAGACAGAGATGAGGAGAGAAAGATAGACACTTGCAGACCTGGGTTCCAGCCTCTACCTACAGAAGATACTTCATGAGCAATGAGGCAGGTGTCTATCTTTCTCTGTCTCTCTCTATCTCTCCCACCCCTCTCAATTTCTCTCTGTCCTGTAAAATGAAGTAGAAAGAAAAAAATAAAGGAATGAAGATGAAAAGAAAGAAAGCACCCGGAAAAGATCAAGGGTCTGGAATCTCTGAAGGTGTTCCAGAGCGGGCAGAAACCAATGTGGCAGGAGGCAGGCAGAGTGAGGTGCAGGCCCAGGAGGCTTTGATCTTTACCCCAAGAGCAAGGGGGTGATGTCATGTGTTCTTTAGGAAAAGACCCTTCAGGCTGAGGTGTGTAAAATGGAAAATGGAAAATGGAGCGAAGTAGTCTTGCATGTGGGTAGACCAGTTAGACCAGTGAGTCTGGATCCCCACTAAAGGTGAGGATTAACCAAGAAGTCTTTAATAAAGAAGGTTGGAGTCCAACTCTGGAGATGTTTTTACTGAGTCTGGAGTGAGACTCAGACCTTTATGATCTTAAATTCTGTGGTGACATTGATGTGGTTCCAGGGGGTGGAAATCCTGGCATTAAAATGATATTAATTTAAAGAAGGAGGAGAGAGAGGAGAGTATTGTCCCATGACAGGTGTCACCAGATCACACAATGATTGCTTGACCCTGTAGGGATGGAGATGAAAAGTGAAGGAAGGATGCTTTTCAGAGGCAGAATAAATAGCACTAACCAACAAGGGCAGAAAGGCAGCTCTATTTGTGGTCTGGGAAATTCACTGAGAAAAATAACACCAGAGATGCACCAGTTATGGAGTTTATGACAGGGGTTCTAGTTTGGACACGTTGAGTTTATGTACCTTTGAGCTACCCAAGCAGGAGCCAAGCCAGGAGCTCAGTGACGTCTGGGCCTGAGGTACCTGTCTGAAAGTCCCAGATGTAGAGTTAGTACCTCAGATGTGGTTAGGATCGCCTGGCCAAAGAATGTGTGTGGGGTGGGAGAATAGCCCTAGGTTGAGGAGAGGAGAGGATTTGGCTGCAGAATTTATAGAAAAAAGGGTAGGGAGTTTTGAAGCCTAGCATCTCAGTCTTCCAGAACATCAAAAAGATGAGTCTGGAAAGAAAAAAAGATGTATTTGAGCTAGCAACCTCTGGGTCATTGACGATTTTACAAAGATATCTTTTAGTTGAGTGGTTAGGGCAAAAGCCAGGCTGGAGTATTTGGGAGGGAAGGAAGGAAGTCTAGATAAGACATCAGGGGATTGGTTGTAGAAGAGGAAGTGTATGAGGGAGAAGGTAGTAGATTCAAGGAAATATTTGTCCAGATAGAGAGAACTGAGTGGCCTGAAATGTTATTGGGAAAGACGGGGTGGAGGTTAAAAGACAGGAAAGGAGTTGGGTGGTAGCACAGCGGGTTTAGCGCACATGGCACAAAGCGCGAGGACCAGTGTAAAGATCCTGGTTCCAGCCCCATGTACTTGCACTTGGTAATGTGTGTTCCACTGCCTGGCCCCACTTTCTAAAATAAAATTTATGAGATGATTATAAGAACTGGTTCCTTCATAGTCCTACAGTGTGGTACATTTCCCCATCTGCCAGCAATGCCACAACCCCATCCACAGCTTCTTCCTTTTCCCTGTTGGCAAACTCCATTGTAATCTTTATGACCCAAATTAGAAACCTGCTCCACAGTGTCTTCTCAATTCCCTGAGGCACAGTAGCCTTTCCTGCTCTAGCAGCACCCACTGGCCCTCATGGAGGCCCCTGCTCCTGGCCTCACCTGTAAGATTCACAAGTGCCCCTGGCCAACAGTGGAGCTGGCAGGCACATAGGGTGGGGTTGAGTGGGAGGGGGGCTGTCAGCTGTGACCTGGGTGACTTCCCTAACCCTGCCCTGCCCTGCTTCTGCTTCTCTCCACTTGGTCAGCAGACGTGAACCACATAGCAGGGGCCCAGCTGGATTCATGGACATGCATAGAGGTTATAACCTTCCAGGGTCCAGGATGAGGACCTGCAGAAGGAAGGAGGACCTCCTGGAGAAGGCTGGGAACTCCCATCTAGGGCCCACAGGAGCCTGGCCTTGAAGCAGCTCTTCCTCCTCCCTTAGCCTTTCATCCTTCATGAAGAGTATTTTCCTCACTCCACCTGGGAAATGAGAGGAAGGGGGGGGGGCAGCCCTCAGGAGAGAGGGGCTGCTTTGCCTCCAAGGAGGTCCACAGGAAGAGTGGTGAGGGCAGGTGCACATACTGGGGTGGGGGTGGGGTGGGTGGGGAGGAAGGAACCTCTCTCAGGCCTCCACCCACCACCTGCCACTTTAAACAGTTCATTGGTTCTCCAGTGAGGCCTATAAGCAGACTCAGCCTCCCCAGGGGGAAAAAAACTCAGCAGCAGTAGAAGGGAGATGGTGAGGAGCTGGGGGGACACATCCTCTCCCCACTCCCTAGGAGTAGACAGCCCCAAGCCTTTCCCCAGCTAGAAGTCCACCCGGCTATCTGCATCAAAGAACAGCTCCAGGGCTATCTGGAAAGGCTCAGGAGAAGAATCCAGACAGTTGCAGTTCTGCAGCCAGAGTGGGCACAGCTTCAGGTTTGTTTTTTGTTTTGTTTTGTTTTTTTACATGTGATCCAGAGCTTAGCACACACATGACAGGGCAATTCCTAAGTATGTACATGACTTGTATGAAAGACAATTCCTCTTCTGGGGGTTTATCCAAAGGAAACAAACACCCATCCACAGAGATCTATGCACATCAATGTTCACAGCAGCACAATTTGCAATAGCCCAGACTTGGAAGCAACCCAGGTGCCCACTGGCAGACGAGTGGTTAAGGAAGTTGTGGTACATATACACAAGGGACTACTATTCAGCTGTTGACAATGATGATGCCATCTCCTTCATTTCGTCTTGGATGGAGCATGAAGGAATCATGTTAAGTGAGATAAGCCAGAAAGAGAGGGATGAATATGGGATGATATCACCTATAGGTAGAACTTAAGAAACAAAGACAGAAAGGGAAAACACAAGGTGAAAGTTGGACTGTTTTTGGTGTATTGCACCAAAAAAAAAAAAAAAAAAAAAAAGGATTCTGGAGAAGAAGGAGGAGAAGGGAGAGTAGGGGCAGTCTTAGAAGTGAGGGACCTTGGGATCCTGGTGCGTGATGGGAGATGAGGACTTAAGTTGGGGGTATGAGTGTTTGCAGACATCTGTCATAGGGAGATGAGAAATTGTACCCATGTGTCCACAGCTATAATGCAAACCAATACTTTCCCTCTCATAATATGTGCTGTCTGTTTGTTTGTTTACCAGAGCACTGCTCAGATCTGGTTTATGGTAGTGCTGTGGATTGAACCTGGGATTTCAGAGCTTCCATCGTGGAAGCCTTTTTTGCATAACCACTATACTATCTCTCCAGCCCCCATCTCCTCATAAAATGATTTTAAAAACTATGATTTGATGCTGGGATCCCCCTAGCTCAGGTATCTTTTCATTCATTCATCAAGTGAGCTGTAGATTCTAGAAGAAGGGGCCATGACTGTGGAGCACAGTGTGGTAGGAAGAAAACCCCCAGCAAGTAGCTCCCAGAGCAAGAGAGGGACAGGCCGTTAGGTCTCCGAGAAGGAAGGGCAGCTGTGCCTTTGGGAGCTTGGGAGAGAGAGTGGGGAAGGCAGGAGCAAGTGGTCCCAGTGGGCAAGAGGTCCCTCTTCTGGTTCAGAAGCCTGGGGCCAGACTGTTCTGAGGATGCCCATAAGAAAGCTCATGGCTGGTGGTGATGGGTGTTTAATTATAGGTTGACTGCACTGAACAGTTAGCAGGCCAATTACTGGACTCAGCCCTCCTCACTTGCATGCTGAGAACTCTCTGTCTGTGGAGTGCAGGACCCCTTGTGGGAGCCCTCTCAGCCTCCTCGTCTGGGCCCCAGGATCTTTCAGATGACCAGCCCAGACACAGCTCAGGCTGGCCTGAGCAGACTCCAACAAGCCTTCACTTCCTCCCTACTGGCAGCTGCTGAAAGGCCTGGTGTGTGTGTGTGTGTGTGTGTGTGTGTGTGTGTGTGTGTGTGCGCGCGTGTGTGTTGGGGGGAGTCTTGCTGTTTTTCAGGTTCTCATAGCCTCTTCCCAGATAACCCCACAAGATCAGAGTGTTGATGATTAAATAGATGGTGACCGTGCTGCTTCTCCTGGCTTCCCACGCCTCTGCCCCATTCCTTGGCTTTTGTTTGCCTCCCAAGAACTATGTTACTAAAAAGCATGAACTCCCCAGGTTTCCCTCCCCCTGGACCTGGATTTACACCTGGGATCTAAGACAGGCCAGTGGTGTGCCCAACACTTCTGCTGAGTGAAAATAAAGTTGGGCAGAGAGTTTCAGGCTGAAGGGTGTGGTGTGGCTCTAGGAGAAGGGGGACTGGGATTTGCAGGAAGACAACTCTCTTGGCTGGTGTTGGGAGTGGGGAGGGAGGTGCAGAGGGAGGTGAGACACTGGTCCAGAG
The DNA here is from genome assembly GCF_950295315.1 of Erinaceus europaeus. Classification (NCBI taxonomy): domain Eukaryota; kingdom Metazoa; phylum Chordata; class Mammalia; order Eulipotyphla; family Erinaceidae; genus Erinaceus; species Erinaceus europaeus. The sequence goes on from NC_080164.1 coordinate 20,823,155, forward strand.
AGAGGGTCTGGCAAGAGCTGGGAAGCTCAGGCAACCTTGGGTACTGGCTTGTTTGGTGTTCCGATGGGCATTCCTTTCTGGAAGGAACAATGGGAGAGGGGCAGAAGTGAGACCCCCCATCTGTAAAAACTTACCTGTCTTTGACCTGCCATCTGCTTAGGTCCACCTCCCACCCACCTACATGGAGATCTTCCTGCTTCCTCTGAGGGGAGACCCTGAATGCCAGTTCTAGTGAAACATTTCCATAATGGCCAACAACCTGAGAATTTCTGTTCATTTTTGAACTCTGTCACCATAAGACGGGAAGGACTTCACCCAGAGCCAGGTGGTGCCTCCTTGGTACATCTGGCCCATTGCCTCTGACTTCATTGTTCAGGGCTTTGTCCTGCTTCCCATTTCATCAACAAACATAAGAGAGGTACCCCCTTCACAATCACGGTGGTCCCTGTGGACACCGGCTGCCAGGATAGTAAGTAAGCTTACCCTTGGCCTTGTGTGCGTGGCCAAGTGTGAGTAGGGGAAAGGCCAATGTGGTTTGGACAAAGTAGGCAGAATAGCCTTCCACTGGACCTGAGCTGACACCCAGAATCCCAGGAAAAGCTCTATCTCTCCAGGGCCCAGCACCCCTGATGTATCAATAAGAGTCACCCAATTGTTTCAGAAATGATTTGTTTCATAGAAAATGACACTAGCACTTTAGTGACCCAAAGGGGTGTGCCTGACTCAGCTCCTATGCCCCCCACCCCCCACCTGCCTCCGCAAACCAAGAGCTGGCTGGGCACCTTTCCCAGCCGCCCCACCCACACCTCTCCCTATGGGTGCTTTTTAAGAAGCCAGTCCTGCCCCAACATGAAGCAGAATAAGTCTTCACCTAAATGCCTGCTCTCCTCCACTTTCCCCATTGTCTGTCCTGGGACACTGGGTCACAAAGAGGGCTAGAGACATGTGGCAGGTCATGGAGGGAGGAGGAGCCTGTGACACAGGTGTGGGAGGACTCTAGGGCTCTTTGCTCTGTCTGTTGCCTGCCCTCTGGCTTCTCCTTAGGATGGGGAGAGGATTTTAGACTTTCTACAACCCACCTGCATGCCTGCATACTGCAAGCGGGTGCCTGAGAGTCAAAGCAGAGCTAGAACTTGCCAATTTGTTTATTTATAATAGCCATTTAAATTAATGATTTAATAGTGGTTTGCAAGATTATAAAATAATAGGGTATAATTCTGCATTACTCCCAACACAAAGTTCTGTGTTCCTCCAAAGGTAGCCACCATATTTCTTCCAAAATTATAGATATGGGTTGAATATATATATATATATATATTACCAAATAAATGTGTTTCAATTCTCCATACTTCATGTATAAGTAAAATTCTCTGGTAGTTATCTTTCACTAAACATAATTACTGCCAGTTCCATCCATTTAATCCCAAATGATACAAGATAGTCTTTTTTTGTTTTGTTTTGTTTTCTAGATTTCTTTATTGGGGAATTAATGTTTTATATTCGACAGTAAATACAATAGTTTGTACATGCATAACGTTTCTCAGTTTTCCACATAACAATAAAAACCCTACTAGGTCCTCTGTCATCCTTTTCCAAGACCTTTACTCTCCTTCCCACCCAGCCCAGAGTCTTTTACTTTGGTGCAATACACCATCTCTAGTTCAGGTTCTACTTGTGTTTTCTCTTCTGATCTTGTTTTTCAACTTCTGCCTGAGAGTGAGATCATCCCATATTCATCCTTCTGTTTCTGACTTATTTCACTTAACATGAATTGTTCAAGCTCCATCGAAGATCGGCTGAAAATGGTGAAGTCACCGTTTTTAATATCTGAGTAGTATTCCATTGTGTATATAGACCACAACTTGCTCAGCTACTCATCTGTTGTTGGACACCTGGGTTGCTTCCAGGTTTTGGCTATTACAAATTGTGCTACCAAGAACATATGTGTACACAGACCTTTTTGGATGGGTGTGTTGGGTACCTTAAGATATATCCCCAGGAGAGGAATTGCAGGATCATAGGGTAGGTCCATTTCTAGCCTTCTGAGAGTTCTCCAGACTGCTCTCCACAGGGGTTGGACCAATTGACATTCCCACCAGCAATGCAGGAGGGTTCCTTTGACCCCATAACCTCTCCAGCATTTGTTGCTGTTACCTTTTCTGATGTATGACATTCTCACAGGAGTGAAGTGGTATCTCATTGTTGTCTTGATTTGCATTTCTCTGGTAATCAAAGACTTGGAGCATATTTTCATGTGTTTCTGGGCCTTTTGGATCTCTTCTGTGGTGAATATTCTGTCCATGTCCTCTCCTCATTTTTGGATGGGGTCATTTGTTTTCTTGTTGAGTGTGACAAGTTCTTCATATATGTTGGTTATTAGCCTCTTGTCTGATGTATGGCAGATAAAGATCTTTTCCCATTCTGTAAGGGGTCTCTTTGTTTTGGGTGGTGTTTTTTTTGGCTGTGCAGAAGCTTTTTAATTTGATGTAGTCCCATAGGTTTATTTTTTATCTGTTTTTCTTTGTAATTAGATTTGTATCATTTAAGATGCCTTTCAAATATATATGGAAAAGAGTTATATCAATATTTTCCTCTAAGTATTTGATAGTTTCTAGTCTAATATATAAGTCCTTCATCTACTTGGAATTTACTTTTGTGTTTGGTGAAATATAGTGGTTCCATTTCATTCTTCTGCATATTTCACCCCAATTTTTGAAATACCATTTGTTGAAGAGACTCTCCTTTCCCCATTTAATAGTCTGGGCTCCTTTGTCAAAGATTAGATGTCCGTAGGTATGGGAGACCAGCAGTTTTCTTAAATATAAATCTCATCATGTGTGGTGTCTGGGAGGTGGCTCAGCCTGTAAGATTCATGCCTTCCAAACGTGAGGACCTGGACTAGGGACCCAGCACCACATGAGGCCGCCGTGGGCAGTGCCAAGGATACTCCAAGACTGGTGCAGCAGTGCTTTGATTGCTTTCTGTTTCTTTCTCAGATTATAAGGCAAAAGACCAGGCCACAGAGACGTTTCAGTGGCATGGGACACATGCAAAGTTCTGGATTCTCTCCCCAGCACTTCATTCTAAAAAATCACTGGTAACACCTCACTGCCTCCCCATTAATGAGGAAAATGATCCTAGATGAGAGGTGGTCTTGATTCTATGTAAGAAGATTGAAAACAAGTCTTAAAAAGATATAACTGCTTCCCAGTAACTAGACAAGTAACTAGCCAAGTCCCAGAATAAAGCTCAAAAACATTTAAAGAAGAAAACAAAGAGAAGAAGAAGAAGAAGAAGAAGAAGGAGAAAGAGAAGGAGAAGGAGAAGGAGAAGGAGAAGGAAGAGAAGAAGAAGAAGGAGGAGGAGGAGGAAGAGGAGGAGGAGGAGGAGGAGGAGGAGGAGGAGGAGGAGGAGAAGAAGAAGAAGAAGAAGAGGAAGAAGTAGAAGAAGTAGAAGAAGAAGGAAAGAATCTAGGGGTCAGGAGGTAATTTACAAAAGATCATATATTTTGCCATGTGTGAGGATCTAAGTTTGGGCCCCAGAACCACATAGGAACACCATGCATGACACCTAGGGAAGCATCATGAATGGTGGGGTGGTGTTATGGTGTCTTTCCCTTTGCCTCTTGTCCCCGCTCTGTCGCACTCTCCCTGAAAGCATTAACCGCCAATCTTACAATGAAGTCAAAGGAGAAACTTAGTACAGAAGAAAAGTAAAATAAAGTAGAAATCTGATTCTACCAGAGTAAGAGATGGTAGGTAAGTGATGAACTATATCGAGGAAAAATAAAACCTTTAAAAACATTCATAGGCATCAATAATAAAAAATTAAGCATACATAAAAATAAAATACAACCTTGATATTTAATTTTGAAACATACTTGGTTGTTTAAAGCAAAAATACTAATGTACTGTGAAATTTATACTACGTATACAAGTAAATGGCACAAAAGGTTTGGGTGAGTGAGAATGGAGGTTTGCTTCAAGACACTTTTATTTTAAGATGGAGACAAAGAAGGCAGAGACAATGAAAGAAACCACTGCAACCAAAGCTTTCTTGAAAGAAAGTGAAGGGGAGGAGGTCGATAAGGAGAAGGAGGAGCTCGAGGAGGAGGAGAGGAGAAGTAGTAGTCACAGTGGGAAATATACTGTAAGGAGTACTACTTGGTAGCTAAAAAAAGACTATATTGTCACACCTATGGACATCTAATCTTTGACAAAGGGGCCCAGACTATTAAATGGGGAAAGCAGAGTCTCTTTGACAAGTGGTGTTGGAAAAAAATGGGTTGAAACATGCAGAAGAATGAAACTGAACCACTAAATTTCACCAAAAACAAAAGTAAATTCCAAGTGGATCAAGGACCTGGATGTTAGACCACAAACTATCAAATACTTAGAGGAAAATAGTGGCAGAACTCTTTTCCACATAAAATTTAAAGACATCTTCAATTAATCCAATTACAAAGAAGACCAAATAAAAAAATAAGCCTATGGGACTACAGCAAATTAAGAAGCTTCTGCACAGCAAAAGAAACCAATATCCAAACAAAGAGACCCTTCATAGAATGAGAGAAGATCTTTATATGCCATATATCAGACAAGAGTTTAATAAGAAGGCTAGAAATGGACTTACCCTATAAGCCTGCAATCCCTCTCCTGGGGATATATCCTAAGGAACCCAACACATCCATCCAAAAGGTCTGGGTACACATATGTTCTTGGTAGCACAATTTGTAATAGCCAAAACCTGGAAGCAACCCAGCTGTCCAACAACAGATGAATGGCTGAGCAAGTTGTGGTCTATATACACAATGGAATACTACTCAGCTATTAAAAACGGTGACTTCACCATTTTTAGCCAATCTTGGATGGAGCTTGAAGGAGTCTTGTTAAATGAGATGAGTAAGAAAGAAAAGGATAAATATGGGATGATCTGACTCAGAGGCAGAAATTGGAAAATGCTACCACGATGCCAGATTTCCTTTCCTGGGCAGATGACCTCAACAATATTTCCTGGAACCCCACCTACCCATGCCCTACCCTACTAGGGAAAGGTAGAAACAGGCTGTGGGTATGGATTAACCTGCCAACACCCATGAATATTGGAAAAGCAATTACAGAAGCCAGACCTCCCAACTTCTGCACCCATTAGAGATCTTTGGTCCATACTCCCAGGGGGATAAGGAATGGGAACCTTCCAATGGAGGGGATAGGATATGCCACACTGGTGGTAGGAATTGTATGAATTGTACCCCTCTTATCCCACAACCTTGTCAATCATTATTAAACCACCAGTAATAAATTTTAAAAAAAGAAGTTGAAAAATAAAAAAACATAAATCAGACCTTGGACTAGAGTCAGTATATTGCACCAAAGTGAAGAACTCTGGGTTGGGGTGGAGAGCTCAGTTCCTGGAACATGATGGCAGAGGACCTAGAGGGAGTTGAATTGTTTTGTGGAAACTGAGAAATGTTCATGTACAAACTACTGTATTTTATTTTTTGTTACTGTACTGTATTTTATTGTTGACTGTAAACCATTACTCTCCCCAATAAAATAAAAGGGGAAAAAAACCTGCTGGCATCATGAAGACAACAGAAAGAAAAAGACAAGAAGGAGAGAGGTGGGGTAGGGGTGGTTAGCAAGACAAACTCCACAGCTTCTCCAGCCAAACGGTTGAAGAAGATTGAGGTTCAGACAGCAGGACATGGGTAGGTGCCAGGCTAGTGTGGGGGTGCCTCTTCCCCAGTGCATACTCTCTGGGTGGGAGAGAACTGGAGCCAGCCTGGGCTGCTACTCACTCAGCAATGTGGGAGAGATGACTCATGAACTTGTGGTGGAGTGGCAATGCAATGCCTTTATTGATCAGAGATCCAATGCTTTTAAACGGTAGACCCGGAAGTGGCAAGTTGGAAACGGAAATGGCTAGGAAGGGGGTGGAGAAAAGCAAAAGTAGGCTGGAAAGGTAGGAACTTCCTTAGCAACTGTTGTGAGGGTTTTAACTGATAGGATTAATATTACCCTGAAGGCAGGGAGGGTCTTGAGATAGAAAAAAGATAGATCAAAGGAATGGAATGGGTGGGGATCTCTCCAGAAAAACAATGATTATGTAGATAGGCCATATTATCAGCAATGCGGGGTGCTTTGTGAGGCTCATGTGGGCAAAGAGGGAGAAGAGTGAGTCTCACTTGGGCTTCAGCTGGCCTCAAAAGAAATGAAAATCATCTCAGATAATGAGTGGGGTTGTCAAAGTCCTCTTTGAGTTTCTTGGTAAGAACCAGAGGACCAGTTTTCTGAAGGAGGGACAAAATCAGGACCCCCTAACTGAGCACTTTCCCTCTGAGCATCTCTCTGTGGACTCTCCTGTGCTGACTCTGGGATGTCATCATTCAGCCAACAGCTTGACCCTCCATGACTTCTCCCTGTGACACCACACAGTGTCCTGTGCAGGGGAAGATTACTCTGTTTGCGTGAACACCTGGTGCCTGACAGAGCTGGGCAGATCACAGTGCTTCACGGCACTGTTTTTAAAGCGTGGTCAAATATGTCAGAAAATGACACTGATTCTTATGCTACTGCAGTTCTGTTAGCCTAGGATGAAAGCTGTCTTTCAAATAAAAAAAAAAAAAGGCAATGAAGGATTTCATTCACAAAATGTTGAAATGACCCCCCTGTCTTCCTTGATCTCATCAGAAAAATGTCCTTCAGGCCCCCGGTTTCATCCACTGCAGAGATGCAGTCCCGCTCCCTACTCACTGAAGAACCTTTTCCACATAATTAGTATGTCTGCCTTCCTCTCTCTCTCTCTCTCTCTCTCTCTCTCTCTCTCTCTCATGTTTCCAGTGCAGTGTCTCTACCACCAGCCCTGTGGCATTCAGGGAGGGAGCACAGAGCAGGAAGGCAGAGGTCCTAGAGACCTGCCTCACCCCTCCTCTCAAGGGGCCCCTAGTGCTGTTGGGGCAGAGGGAGAGGAAAGGATGAGAGGGGAGGCATACAGACCGCACACCAGACACCAGACAGACACAAACCACATGCCTGCTCTCTACTTTCCACGCCAGACTGCTCCTGGCCTTTTTATCCTTAGACACTGAAGCGGTTAACTTCAGGAAGAACAATGGGGTGATCTGGAATAGTTCCATTTGGTCCAGGGGGAAGGAATGCATTGTTTAAATGTCTTCGTCTTGTCCTCTGTCTTTTTTTTTTCTTTTTCCCTTTCCTTAAGATGTTGGGTTATTAAAAAGTTTCCTTCAAAGAAGTCTTTAACATAAAATTCTATGAAGATAGCCATACTCTCTTTACTTTTGTTATGAGCAAGATTTAATTATGTATTTGGGGGCTGGAGAAGTTGACCTGGTAGAGTACATACCTTGTGATTTGAATCTCAGCACCACATGGACATGGACATGGGGAGCACTGGGGGAGCTCCATGGATTGTGGAGTGGTGGTGTTTCCTCTCTCTCTCTCCCTCCTTCCCTCCCTCCTTCCTTTCCTTCTCTATGTATCTAAAATTTAAAAACTTGGTCTGGGAGACTACTTAGCCGTGACACTGTCTGTATATGAAGCCCTGGGTTCATTCTCCAGCACCACAGAGGAAAATAAAAATTTTAAGTGTATATTTTGTGTACTGCTGAATCATGATGAACATTCTAGACTCACACCCAGAAAAGCACGTTTTGATTGTACAGGACAATTTTCATATGTGATAGGGCAGGGAAGGGAGGACTCAGACTCTACAGTTAACAAGGAGACCATCAGGAGACTTAACAAACTAAGCACCAAGTTCCCAGCTCCTCAGAAGCAGTCAGACCCTTAGCAGATTCAAATCTAGACATTCAGATTTCCTACCAGCCAGCTGTGTAGTCTAGAAGTTCGGGAGGGGGGGGGGCTGGTGTGCTTTATCTTTTTCTCCCCTCTCTCACCTTGCACTGTTTATGAAACAATGAAATTATAAAGCTGTGTCTATGGCTTCCTGACTCAACCCTTGAATTAGGGGTCCCTACCAATACCCCTGACTCCCCATGCTGTCTCCTCCTGGGAGTGTTGTCCACCCCACAGGACCCAACTTCTCCACATCAAATTGGAAGGGTATTGAAGAAATGATTTTTTTTTTCTTTCTGTCTCAGTGGAAAGTATGCACGTGGAGAGCACACCCACCACTCATTGTCTGGAAGCTCTTTTGCAATGCTGGGTAAATTGTCAGGAGGTGATAGATATGTAAATCCTTCCCTGTCTGATGGAGTTTTAATTGACTTCCTCAAACCCTCCTTATCTCCAGTGCATCGCCACATTCCTTTATTCCGCTATAAACTTGTGTGTGTGTGTTTGACTTTTCCTTTGAACATCTGCCTGGCTGTCTTGTCTCTGGAGGGAAATGGATCCCTTACTGTGTACATTTTCATATCTGGGTGCTAGTTCATTTTTTACTTTTTTTTTCCTTCCCCTGAAAATTATCTTTTAATAATACAGTGTCCCTTCCTAACCTTTTAGGAGACTGCTTCTATTTTCAGCCCGTCGTTTGAATGTTGTTTTATATCTGCACTCCCCTGTCCTCACCAAATGTGTCTTTCTCCCCGTTGCCTACCCGCCCAGCTGATTGTTCCTTCCAGAATCTTCTGTTCTTTTCCCACAGACTTGTGCAGAAATCAGGCTCGGGCATATCCAGGTGCTGCTGGATACCAAATGTTTGGGGGTTTGTTATGCTGGAAATTTCAACTTCAATGTTTCAGAAATATAGCCTGGGCATGTTTTGGTATTTGGGATCATTTAAGAACTACCAGTTTGGTGCCAGATGACAGAGACCATAGCTAGCATTTCCTTAGCTATGGATGGCAGAACTAGGACCTAGCTTTTCATTTCTATCACAAGGATGGTGCAAATAATTTCTTTCTTCCAGTATTATTTTTTTTTCCACTTCATTAGACCAAGGATTTACTATTTTGGTGAATCTTTTTTACCTCGGGTTAATTTTTTTTTCCAAGACTTTCATTAAGAACTACAGCAAGGGAGCCGGGCGGTGGTACAGTGGGTTAAGCGCACATGGCACAAAGCACAAGGACTGGCGTAAGGATCCTGGTTCAAGCTCCCATCTCCCCACCTGCAGGGGGTTCGTTTCACAAGCAGTGAAGCAGGTCTGCAGGTGTCTATCTTTCTCTCCCCTCTCTGTCTTCCCCTCCTCTCTCCATTTCTCTCTGTCCTATCCAACAACAATGGCAGCAATAACAACAACAGTAACAACAATGATAAACAACAAGAGCAATAAAAGGGAAAACAAAAAAAAAGAACTACAGTGAACCCTGAATGTGACTTTGACAATGTATTTAGCAGGTTTTGGGGGGGGTGTACACATACATGTAAAGCAAACACAGATGACAGTGGGGGGGCCAGGTGGTGGTCCATCAGGCTGAGCACACACATCACTGTGCACAAGGACCTGGGTCAAGCCCCCACTCTCCACCTGCAGGGGGGGGGATTTAATAGCAGTGAACCAGTGCTGCAGGTGTCTCTTTCTCTACCTCTTTGTCTCCCTTTTCCCTCTCAATTTATCTCTATCTCTGTCAAAGAGAGAAGAAAGAAAAGAAGAAAAGAAAGAAAAAAAATAGAGAAAATGAGTGAACATTCCAGAAATTTGTAAAGTGTATTTACTGTGATGCTTAGATTTGTAACTTTCTTTTCTGCAACTGGCAGGTTTGATCTCTAAATATTTGTTATCCCCTCAAGAAGAGGGAAGGAGGGGAAGTAAAAGCCCTTGCAAGCAGCCCAAGTTCAGGGCTTTCCAGGCTCCCTGATAATACCATCTTCTTGGGTTAGCTAGTCAGAGGCATGAGCTCAAGTTCACAGCCAGGGGAGGTAGGAGAGAGGCAGTGCGTAGGTCTAGCTTCTTCAGTTGAATGGAAGACAGCTAACAAGTGGTGGGTGTGAATGAATGAATGGAGGCACTGTGCTCCAGAAAAATGAATGTATGTCTTCTGCTCCAAAGACTGACTATCCCAAAGCTCTGGCTTGGCAGCTAGGATGAGGCTCCATCAGAAAACCACAGCAGTCCTCAGGCTGCCTCCAAGGTAGCCAGGCAAGTGAGGGTCCCAGTCCACAGGAGCCCCCTGGGACAAGGACAAGAGGCAGCCAGGGATGTCCTGAGTCTCTTCTTTGGGGAGACATTGGTTTAAGAGTGAACTTGCCATTTAAAGTGCACCAGGGGGCCTCTTTTTGCTACTACTGACTCAGGCAGTGGGGACAGAAGAAAGACCAAGCTCGCAGGAAGAGGCATGGAGAGGAGCAACGGACAGGGAGTACCTGGGGCATTGGAGGGGGCTCCCTGGACAGAAGAGCAGGGACTTGGGGGAGCAGTCAGGCTGTTGGCAGGCAATGGAGTCCCCCACTCACTTACCCACCCAGACTCAGAGCATTCTTTGCAGGACCAGCCATGTCCTGCCCCACCCCGCCCCTATCATTGTTAGTTAGAGCCACTGGCTGCAGCCAGAGCTGAGGCCTGCAAAGACCCTCGGCCCCTGTGAAAAGCTTTGCTACTGTGGAGCCTCCTACCACTGAACACCGAGTTCTACATAGGTAGTGGGGTGCTCTGATTCAGCCTTGGGGGAGGGGGGTTGTGGTGTTTATGGTTCTAGCCCAGTAGCTAGATTCTCTGCCCATATTAGGACAGGGAAGGGGGTGTCCTTGGCCTGTGTGTGTGCTGAGGGGGGATGGGTTGGCACTTACCTTAACTCTCAGCTATGACAGCCAAGAGAAAAGAGGGTGTGTGGGGGCAGGATGTTGAGTCATCTCCCAGGCCTGTCCTCTGAGGGCACAAAGGTGCCCACTCTGTGTCCTGAGTAATCCTGTACCAGCTTCCCAGGTGAGCACTCTCCCAGCCTCCCCCTGCAGCTTCCTCTCCTGTCATCAGTCTCACTCAGCCCCACCCCTACATTAGCAATGGGGGCCCAGCAACTGCTCCCAGGCTTGGGCTGTGAAGAGAGGGGACATGGGGACAGAAGCAGGGCAGTAAGGAGTCCTTGCTACAGACCTGGGCAGTCTGGGTTCAAATCTTCACTCAGCTTCCTCTTTCATAGAGGAATTGGTGATATTAACCATGAATAGACTCTTCTTTAAATTTATTATTATTATTAATGAGAGACCGAGAGAGATACAGAGAGAAAGATCAGAGCACTACTCAGTTCTGGCTGATGGTGGTGCTGGGGATTGAACTTGGGACCTTGGAGCCTCAGGCATGAAAGTCTTTTGCAGAACCATCATACTGTCTCCCTAGCCCATGAAATTAAGTGATATGATTTCTCTTTTTTAAAACTGATGAATGGACATGAGACAGCGTCACTCTGGCATCATGGGGCCTGGGCTCAGACCCTGGGTCTCAGGCCTGCAAGTCCTCTCTACTATATCACTGAGACACCTTGCCAGCTGTGAGAGGACTTAATTTTTTTTATTTATTATTTAAATAATGCTTTGGCTTTGTTTTAAGTTCCCACATACATATTAGAATCCATTTGCCCACATTGCTAAGAACTCCTGCTGTGATGTTGATTGCCTTTGTGTTGAATCTGCAGATGAGTGTGTGGAGAACTGACTGACTTAACCAGGGTGAGTTTTCCAGTCCAGAATACACTCTGTGGAGAGGCTGCAGGAGTAAGGCCCAGTGGGCACATAGAGCCTCCTGTCTACCCCAGACTGCCCAGTCATCTTGCTAGCGTCTCTTCCTCTCTGGCCCTCAGTTTCCTCAGCTGTAAAACAAAAAGAAATCTGCTCAGTCCAGACATTCTGGATTTCCTATGTAACCTTGAATGTGAACTTGAACTGGCTCCTCAGGAACATAGTGATGCTGTCCACTGCCCCTTGGGGATACCAGCCATAGCGTTCAAAAGACCAACTTTAGAGCTAAGAGTTTGGGGATAGGAGTGTGTGTGTGTGTGTGTGTGTGTGTGTGTGTGTGTGTGTGTGTGTGTGTGTGTGTGTGTAGAAGCTATGACCAGCCCAGAGTGTTTTTTCTCATTTGAGCCACCACATGCCACATAGGAAGTGTCTTAGTGACAGCCCAAGACATGGCCAGTCTTTTACCAAGTAGCAGACCTGGGTCTCTGTGACTGTCAGCCCCAGGAATAGCCAAACACCAGGACTTTCTATGCCTGGAGAAAAAAAAAAGGAGGGGAGGGGAAAGAGAAGAGGGGAGGGGAAAGGGAAGGGTGGAAGAGGGGTGAGGGAAGGGAGAGGAGGAGTCTTCACCATGCCCACTTTGCCCCAATTCCAGGTGAGGGGAAGAAAGCCACTATCTCTTCTCCCCCTCTCAGTTTCTCTCTCTTCCACCACCCCTGGGTCAAGGCCGGCTTCATCAAGGCCTGGTGTCTGGTGGAACATAGGGAACCCAAACAATGACAGGAATGTGGAGAAGTGCTTGATCAATCACCCCATGTTAGATAAGGAATTTGGAGAATCACTTGGGCTGCAGTGACACCAGTGTCTGGAAACTGCAAGGCCAGGATTTGGGAAGGAGCAGAAATGTAAACAGAGATTGAAAACTCTGCTTTGTCAGGGCTTGGGGTGCCTGGGGTTGGGGGTGTGTGTCCTGAACTCTCTCTCACTGTAAAGCACTTGGATGCTGTATTTATTTATGTACTTACTTATTTTTATTTTACTTATTTATTGGATAAACACAGAGAGAAATTGAGGGGGGAGAGAGAGATGGAGATGGAGAGAGAGACCTGCAGCCCTGCTCCACCACTAGTGAAGCTTCTCCCCTGCAGGTGGGGACCAGGGGCTTGAACCTGGGTCCTTGTGCATTATAATGTGTCCACTCTTATTTATTTAACTGTGTAGAGAGAAGGGGAGAGACCAGAGTACCACTCCATGGCTTCTGAGGTTTTGTCTTTCTAGTTTTAAGTGGCACCAGGGATCAAGCCCAGTGTCTTGTACTGTGTTCCTGAGCTGAGCCACCTCCCAGGCCTTTGCAAGCCATTCCACTGTTCACAGAAAGGACAGCTTCGAATTATCTTTGTGCTGATGAGGACTCAGGAATGAAAAGAGCCTCAGGACCCAGCTTGTCCTCAGGGCCCATAATGGCTGCTGGCTAAATTGGCTTACAAGAGTCCTGTCCTTAACCTCAGGGTAGCCTCAGCCCCAGCCTGACCTCTGGGGTCAAGGAAGGGAGTTGGCCTTGGGCTGAGGACTCAGGCTGAGTTGGAGACATCCTGTTTACTCTACCAGTTTCTCTGAATTCCTGGGAAGGGGGAGGAGGGGTCTCAGGATGGGAGGATGAGGAGCCAGGCTTGCTGTTATCATAACTGCATCACCCCCTCCTTGCTAGTTAATTAGTTAATTACTGTGGGAGCGGCAGAAGCTTAGCAGAAAAGCCAACTCTGGGCTGCAAACAGCACTTAACCATGAGTAACTCTCATTAACTCTGATTCCAGGCAACTGGGCTGGGGGCAGTGGGAGGGAGTAGGACTCCCAGGAGGCCCCCTCCAAACTCCAGGACAGCAGAGCCCTGGCTGGTTCCCAGGGGGAGGTGCCAAGCCCACCCCTGAGAGGGATTTGGGTAGTGCATAATGAGGTTGGGTAATTTTATCTTTCATTTATTGAGATTTATTATTACCATGAGAGGGAGGAAGACCTGTGCACAGCATAAGGTGGCACTGGGGACTAAATTTGGGACAGATAGGGCCACAGAATGCAAGTGCTGTGCTGTTATGCTGAGCTGTCGCCGCTGTCGCTGCCAGGGGAGTTGGTTCTAGAATCCCCTTCTTCCTCAGCCTGGACTGAAGAGAGGACCCACTTCCTGCTTTTCCCTCCTCCAGGAAGTGCTCCCCTGTCCGCATGGCTTCTCCAAGTTTGGAGTTGCCCCACCATGTGGATCTACCAGAGGCAAAATGTTCCTCCTCAGGTAGCCTGGGTGACTAGCAGGTGTAGGCAGGCACAGAAAGATCTGCCTGGCTGAGTAAAAGCACAATCACTTCTTTCAGTGTTGCAGAAATCTAAAAGGCAGACACAGTTGAGCTGTGTTTGCAAACTTGGCCTTCTGTCCCCATACTTTTCACCCAGCACCCCAGCAGTGAGGAGCCTCTTCACACCATCCTGGTCAGGGCACCCCTGGCTGCACCTTTCCCACTGCCCCAAGGGGTGACCACATTGGAACCAGGTGGGGATGGGGGAGAGGAGACCTGATGAGTAAATTGAAAGCCAACAGACAGCAGGTTAAAGTGTGGGAGCAGAGGAACAGTCCTAGGGACCCCAGTTCTTTAGACCTTCCTCTTGGGAACAGCAGAGAAAAGGCAGGATCTGCTATGGACTTGGTTCCTGGAGGGTGTGAGGACTCCAGGTCCCAAAAGCAGGGAGACTGGGGGCCTTCCTGGGCTCCTGGACTGCTCCCATTTCTCTCCCCCTTCAGCCTTGGGGCTCTGCTAATCACAGTCTTGCCTCCGAATCTAGCTGCAAGCCTTCACCCACGTCCACCTGGATAAAATGATGATACTCTTTGGGTCAGAAGAGTTCAGTTTCTGATTGGAAGTTCAAATGGCAATAAAGCATTTCCTTCTGATCCCCATCCCTCCCCACCCTCTCTCCCTTCCCTTCCCCAACCCTTCTCTCCCCTTCCCTCCCTTCCTTTCTCTTAAATTATTTTTAAAATAATTTATTGGACACAGAGAAAAATTGAGAGAGAAGGGGGAGTAGAGGGGGAGAAAGACAGAGAGACACCTGCAGCATAGCTTCACCACTGCTCAAGCTTCCCCCCTGCAGGTGGGGACTGGAACCCAGGTCCTTGCTCATGTAACATGTGCCCTCAACCAGGTGCGCCACCACCCTGTCCCTCCCTCCCTCCCCCCTCTGTTGTTTTCGATGGGGTATGTTGTTTTTGCTGGGCTGGCTTCACGGGCGGGTAACAGACGACCAGGGACTCATGGTTGAGCTGTAGGCAGTATCTCTTTATTCATGCAGGACGCAGCACAATCTAAGATGAGCTAAGCTAAATTCAAGGTAAAGTACTCTAAAACTCACAATGTTGTCTTTATATATACTTGCCAAGTAGGGTGGAAACAGGATGTGACATAGAGAGGGTGGAGAGAAAAGTGACTGGTGAAAATCAGAGTGTGACAAAGAAGGGGCAGAGCAGGCGAGAATCCTATCACTGAACCACAAATGCCCTGGAGGGAGGATAGAACTTGTTAACAGTGGTTATGTAAATAGAATGAAGTGGTTATGTAAATAGAATAGTGTTAAGCAGGGGGGATTTAAACCAAATGAAACAGAAGGGGTCTCATGCATACCAACACCCCTCTCCCTTTCTCCCTTTCTCTCCCTCTTTCTCTCTCTCTCTTTTTCTCAATTTCTCTTTTTCTTTCTCTCTTTCTTTCTTCCTTTCTTCGTTATCACTGAGGTTTCACTGCTCTGGGTTGATGTTTTCAGACAGGAAAAGAGAGACAGAGGCCAAAAGAGAGGAAGAGAGTTAAAGATACCCAGCAGCTAAGTGTCCTCCAGTAAAGCTGAAGTGAGTGCAGTAGCTTCCTGTGGCCATGGGCTGCCTTCCGCTACAGCATCACCAGTCTTCCGCAGGCCCCTCTGAGGGGTGATGGGAGACAGAGCTCCTCACTGCACTGGGTCTGGGCATTAGGTCTAAGCAAGCCTCTTCTCTGCACTGGGGCCATGTCCTCTATGCTCACAGAACCACTGTCCTGGCTTCACACAAGCCAGCAGTGGGTCAAGGTGCAAGGCAGAGGCAGTGAACAGACACAGCAGGGATGTCTCACCCAGAATTGTGGTGGGGTGCTGTGTAAGGAGGATGGGGGGGTGCAAATGGGGGCAGCTTTAGGAGCAGTGAGGCAGGTCTGCAGATGTCTCTCCAGCTTCCTCACGATCTCTTCTTCCCTCTCAGTTTCTCTCTGTTCTAGCAAGTAAAGGGAAAACAACAGAAAAGATGGCCACAGTAGCAGTAAATTCATTATTTAGGCATTGAGTTCCAGCAATAACCCCGGTGGCAAAATAAATAAATAAATAAATAAATAAGTAAATAGGTTTAAATAACAAGATTATGAAAGGATCCAGGGATTGGGCCAGGAGTTCCTTACCCATGGGAGGCAGCATGAAGAAGTCATCCTGGCCCAGTCTTAGTACTCATCACCCTAGAATGAGACTGTGTGCTGAGGTATCTGCTGTTTCTTCACCAGTATGTGCTATATAGGAATATATATATGCATATATATATATGTATATATGTGTATATATATATATATGTATATATATATATATATATATATATTTAATTGCTACCAGAGTTTTTGCCAGGGCTTGGTACCAGCACTATGAATTCACTGTTTCCAGTGGCCATCCCCCCTTTTCTATTTTGTTTTTTTATAGTACAGGGAGACATTGAGAGAAGAGGGGGAGATAGAGAGGGGAAGAGAAGGAGAGAGCTTGGATGGAGCTTGAAAGCATCATGTTAAGTGAGGATTTTAAGCCACTATGCTCAATCTCAGGGATTAAAATACTATTGAAACAACTGTCAATTTCCACAACTGTGAACGCTTTAATTACCTTACTTAGACATAAGTCAATCCAGGCAAGAGTGATTAGTAATTTGAATAGTACTGAGAGAGGGACCTCATAACATACTATATGAAATGGTTAAACAAACAAGAAATAAACCAGGACAAGAGTCCAGCTGAAAGCGCCCCCAAAGGTTGAAGCACAAAATAATGAGGTCAACATCCAAACAATAGTTAAAGAAATTATATATATATATTTGTTATTTGTCTCCAGGATTATCACTAGGGCTCATAGTGCCTGTGCTATGAATCCATTGCTCCTGGTGGCTATTTTCTTTTTTTTATTTCAGCTTTTTGGATAGGACAGATATAAATTGAAAGGGGTGGGGAAGATAGGGAGACAGAGACACCTGCAGACCAGCTTAAAAAAACTCAAACAAAAATTTGGTTCATTTTATATAGACAAAAGCAGGCTAAATGACACAATAGACTTTAAAATAAATAAAATTTTAAAAGATAGGGATGGACACTACTTAATGCTCAGAGGATCAGTCAATCAAGAGGACTTAAGAATTATTGACATCTATGCACCCAATGAGAAGCCATCTAAATACATCAAACGTCTACTGAAAGAGCTACAGCAATATAGTAACAGCAACACAGTCATAGTAGGGGACTTTAACACCCCACTCTCTCAACTTCACAGATCATCCAGGCAGAAAATCAATAAAGACATGAGGGGGCTAAATGAGGAAATAGATAAACTAGAACTATTGGATATTTTCAGAGTCATTCACCCCAAGAAGCTGGAATACATATTTTACTCAAGTCCACATGGGCCATTCTCAAGGATGGACCATATGTTAGGCCACAAAGACAGCATCAGCAAATTCAAGAGCATTGAAATCATCCCAAGCACCTTTTCAGACCACAGTGGAATTAAAAATGACACTGAAAAATCAACAAAAGATTAGTAATAGTCCCAAAATGTGGAAGCTCAACAGTACACTCCTTAACAACAACTAGGTCAAAGAGGAAATAAAGGAAGAAATCAAAATGTTTCAAGAGTTCAATAAAAATGAAGACACAAGCTATCAAAATATTTGGGACACAGCTAAAGCAGTACTGAGAGGGAAGTTCATAGCCATACAAGCACACATTAGGAAACAAGAAAAAGCACAAATAAACAGCCAGATTGCACATCTTAAAGACCTAGAAGAAGAACAAAGGAACACTAAAGCAACCAGAAGGACAGAAATCACTAAAGTTAGGGCAGAAGTCAATAACATTGAAAATAAGGAAACCATACAAAAGATCAATGAAAGTTAAGTGTTGGTTCTTCGAAAGAGCGAACAAAATCAACAAACCTGTAGCCAGGACTCACAAAACAAAAAAGGGAGAAGACCCAAATAAATCAGATCATAAGTGAAAGAGGAGATATCACAACAGACACTGCAGAAATTCAACATATCATGGGAGACTTCTATGAACAACTCTATGGCACCAATCTAGAGAACCTGGAAGAAATGAATGATTTCCTAGGTACCTACAAACTTCCAAAATTAAGTAAAGAGGAACTAGAGAACATGAATAGGCCCATCACAGCTAATGAAATAGAAACAGTTATCAAAAATAAATGGTTTTATAAGTGAATTCTACAAAACCTTCAAAAAAGAACTAATACCTCTACTTTTTAAAGTCTTCCAGAAGATTGAATACACAGGAATACTCCCAGCTCTATGAACATCACTTTAATACCAAAAGAAGACAGGGACACAACCAAAAAAGAAAACTACAGACCAATATCTCTGATGAACATAGATGCTAAAATACTGAACAAAATTCTAGCCAACTGGATACAGCAGCATATTAAAAAGATTGTTTATCATGACCAAGTGGGGTTTATCCCAGGCATGCAAGGTTGGTTTAATATATGTAAATCAATCAACATGATCCACCACATCAACAAAGCAAGACCAAAAACCACATGGTCATATCAGTAGATGCAGAGAAAGCCTTTGACAAAATACAACATCTATTTATGATCAAAACACTACAAAAAACGTAAATAGATGGAAAATTCCTCAATAGTTGATAGTTGAGTCCATATATAGCATACCTACAGCCAACATCATACTCAATGGTGATAAACTGGAAGCATTTCCTTTGAGATCAAGTACTAGACAGGGCTGCCCACTATCACCATCACTCTTCAACATAGTGTTGGAAGTTCTTGCCATAGCAATCAGGCAGGAGCAAGGAATTAAAGGCATACAGATTGGAAGAGAAGAAGTCAAACTCTCCCTATTTGCAGATGACATGATAGTATACATATAAAAACCTAAGGGATCCAGCAAAAAGCTTTTGGAAATCATCAGGCAATACAGTGAGGTGTCAGGCTACAAAACTAAGATTCAAAAGTCAGTGGCATTCCTCTATGCAAACACTAAGTTGGTAGAAATTGAAATCCAGAAATCAATTCCTTTCACTATAGCAACAAAACAATCAAATATCTAGGAATAAACCTAACCAAGGAAGTGAAAGACTTGTATACTGAAAATTGAATCACTACTCAAGGAAATTGAAAAAGACACAAAGAAGTGGAAAGAAATTCCATGTTCATGGGTTGGGAGAATCAACACCATCAAAATGAATATACTACCCAGAGCCATATACAAATTTAATGCTATCCCCATCAAGATCCCAACCACATTTTTTAGGAGAATAGAGCAAATGCTACAAATGTTTATCTGGAAGCAGAAAAGACCTACAAATGCCAAAACAATCTTGAGAAGAAAGAACAGAACTGGAGGCATCACACTTCCAGATCTCAAATTGTATTATAGAGCCATTGGCATCAAAACTGCTTGGTACTGGAACGTGAATAGACACACTGACCAGTGGAATAGAATTGAGAGCCCAGAATTAAGCCCCTGCACCTATGGACATCTAATATTTGACAAAGGGGCCCAGACTATTAAATGGGGAAAGCAGAGTCTCTTCGACAAATGGTGTTGGAAAAAATGGGTTGAAACATGCAGAAGAATGAAACTTAACCACTCTACTTCACCAAAAACAAAAGTAAATTCCAAGTGGATCAAGGATTTGGATGTTAGACCACAAACTATCAGATACTTAGAAGAAAATATTAGCAGAACTCTTTTCCACATAAATTTTAAAGACATTGTCAATGAAACGAATCCAATTACAAAGCAGACTAAGGCAAGCATAAGCCTATGGGAAAAGCTTCTGCACAGCAAAAGAAATCACTACCCAAACCAAGGGACCCCCTCACAGAATGGGAGAAGATCTTTACATGCCATACATCAGACAAGAGGCTAATAATCAAAATAAATAAAGAGCTTGACAGACTCAACAACAAGAAAATAAATAACCCCATCCAAAAATGGGGAGAAGACATGGATAGTATATTCACCACAGAAGAGATCCAAAAGGCCCAGAAACAAATGAAAATATGCTCCAAGTCTTTGATTACCAGAGAATGCAAATCAAGACAACAATGAGATACCACTTCACTCCTGTGAGAATGTCATACACCAGAAAAGGTAACAGCAACAAATGTTGGAGAGGTTATGGGGTCAAAGGAACCATCCTATGCCACTGGTGGCAATGTCAATTGGTCCAACCCCTGTGGAGAGCAGTCTGGAGAACTCTCAGAAGGCTAGAAATGGACCTACCCTATGACCCTGCAATTCCTCTCCTGGGGATATATCCTAAGGAACCCAACACACCCATCCAAAAGGTCTGGGTACACATATGTTCTTCGCAGCACGATTTGTAATAGCCAAAACCTGGAAGCAACCCAGGTGTCCAACAACAGATGAGTGGCTGAGCAAGTTGTGTTCTATATACACAATGGAATACTACTCAGATATTAAAAACGGTGACTTCACCATTTTCAGCCGATCTTGGATGGAGCTTGAACAATTCATGTTAAGAAATAAGTCAGAAACATAAGGATGAATATGGGATGATCTCACTCTCAGGCAGAAGTTGAAAAACAAGATCAGAAGAGAAAACACAAGTAGAACCTGAACTAGAGATGGTATATTGCACCAAAGTAAAAGACTCTGGGCTGGGTGGGAGGGAGAGTAAAGGTCCTGGAAAAGGATGACAGAGGACCTAGTAGGGTTTTTATTGTTATGTGGAAAACTGAGAAACGTTATGCATGTACAAACTACTGTATTTACTGTCGAATGTAAAACATTAATTCCCCAATAAAGAAATTTAAAAAAGAAATAAAAAAGTTTGTGTAGATTAATTATTATTGTTGTTATTATTACTATTTTATTGCCACCAGGGTTAACTCTGGGGCTTGGTGCTGGCACTCTAAGTAATCCTCTTTCTTCCTTCCTTTCTTGCTTCCTTCCTTTCTTTTTTTCCTTTCTTTCTTTCTATTTTTATTTGATAGAGACAGAGAAACTGCGAGGGAAAAGTGAGATAGAAAGGGAGAGAGAAAGACAGTCACCTTCAGGCCAATTTCACTGTTGGTGAAGCTTTCTGGCTGCAGGTGGGGAGCAGGGGTTCGAACCTGAGTCCTTGAGCCTGGTAATGTGTGTGCTCAACCGTGTGTGGCACCACCTAGCACATAGATTCATTATTAATACAGTCAGCCACAAGGACGATGAAAGGCTGTTGTAGAGCCAGATGTTGTAGTGCGCGGGCCACAGAGAAGAGAGAGAGAGGGTCCGGAGCGAAGAGGAAACACAAATCTTTATTCGCGCTGGCACCTCAGAGTTGGGAGCTAGAGAAGCAGGTTGGGCCACGTGGAGGTAGAGAAAATGGCCGCCTCACGCAGTAACCTTTCCTGCGTCTGAACACCAGAGTGGAGCGCCGGCAAGAGAGCGAGGTGCGGAAAATGAAGGGTTTTTATAGGAGTAGCTTTCGGAGAATGGGAAGGGGGAGGAGTAACCATAGCACTGCAGGATAGGATGATAACTCTCGTGAGAATGGGAGGGGGGAGGAGTAACCAGAGCACTCCAGATATCGTGGGGATATAGACAATGTCCTGAGGGCACAACATGGCTGAACAGGCACTCCAAGAATGTCCCAACTCTCCAGGGAACTAGCAGTAGCCTGAGGGGACAACATGGCAGATGTGACTGCATTGGCACAATTTCCCAGCAAAAGGCAAGGCAGAGAGAGTAGCACCTGGCTGTGACTACCCAAGTCACCTGCAGGCTGTAGCTGGTGTTTGACCTGATTGATGAGCCAGACTGGATGTAAATCAGCCACCTGTTGCAGCTCAGAGAGACACAGGCTCTGCTCCAGGTTCAGGGCTCTGCCAACTTGGCCAGGGGTCAGAGCCCAAGTGGGAGGCTGGGCACAGCTGCTCTCAGTCACGGGGCAGCTCCAGTGAGCTTCTCCAGGCTACCTGTTCTCAGCAGGTGCTGCTGTGGGCAGGGCTGAAACCTGGGCTCATGGAGAGGGGTGTCAAAGAAAGATCCAGGGACCTGCTTCCCCTCTCTTTTTTCTTCCTACCTTCACTTTTCTTCTTTGGATGACCTCAACGCAGGCAAACACAACTTTTATAACCCCATCTGGTACAAAAACACGTAGTTACAAAAATCTGTTTGCACCAGAAACCACTTTCAGAGGAATAAAAAGACTATTTCAAGACTGTCACGTGGCCCCAACCCAAAACTATACATTTACTACCTTGATCTGTTGTTCATTTTGAACTTCTTGTCTATATTTTTCCTCTTTATAAAAGCACCATGCAAGCACAGGCACTTCATTTAAAGAGACGGAATGTGCATATTTACTTTAAGTTATGATTCAAGAAACTTATTTCAATGTCTTATGTGTTCTCATTACATGCAGGACTGAAGATTTAGGCATTGTATGCCATATTGTCATTTATATTACATTTAAACATTTTTATAAATAAAAGGGCTAGATTTTTTCCCAAATGAACTGGTAGTGTTTTTTTAAATAAAAAAATCACTTAAAAAAGATTTTATCAGTTGTGTTGCTGAAGATAGCACTTCTTAAGATTTTAAAAATATACATTCACAGTAAGACACACATGCACACACCTCATCACCTGGGAAACTAAAAATATTTTGAAGTTGAGAGTTGATGAGATTTTGTATTGTTAGCATACTAGACTTGCATGCCTGAGGCTCCAGGTATAATCCCTGGCACCACCACATGCCAGAACTGAGCAATTCTCTAGTCTCTCTCTCTCTCTCTCTTTCATAAATTAATCAACCTTAAAAAATTTGAAGTCAAGATAGAGACAGGCTGGGGGTATGGACTGACCTGTCAATGCCCATGTCCAGCAGAGAAACAATTACAGAAGCCAGACCTCCCACCTTCTGCACCCCATAATGATCCTGGGTACATATTCCCAAAGGGATAAAGAAGAGGGAACCTTCCAATGGAGGGGATGGGATATGGCATGATGGTGGGAATTGTATGAAATTGTACCCCTCTTGTCCCACAATCTCATCATTCATTATTAAGCCACTAGGAAAAAAAAAGAAATTGAAAAATAAGAAAACACAAAACTGAACCTGGACTAGGTTTGGTGTATTGCACCAAAGTAAAAGACTGCGGTGGGGTGGAGGGTTTGGATCCTGGAACATGATGGCAGAGGAGTACCTAGAGGGGGTTTTTGAATTGTTATGTGGAAAAATGAAAAATGTTACACATGTACAAACTACTGTATTTAACTGTTGACTGTAAACCATTAATCCCCCCCCCCAAAAAAAAAACCTGAAGTGAGAGCAGGGAGATAGCTCATCTTGTACAGCACAGGGCTTACTGTGCATGAAGCTCTGGCTGACAGCCCCAGTAACACATGGTTTTTTCATGGAGAAGAACCACAGGGCTCAGGGAGTCGGGTTCAAGGCCCCGGTTCCCCACCTGTAAGGGGGTCGCTTCATAGGGGGTGAAGCAGGTCTGCAGGTGTCTATCTTTCTTTCTCCCTCTCTGTCTTCTCCTCATCTCTGCATTTCTATCTGTCCTATCCAACAACAACTACATCAGTAATAACTACAACAATAATAAAAGCAAAACAATAAAACTATGGGGCTCAGTGAACAGAGGACCAGTGCTGGGGTGCCTCTCCCTGTGTCTGTATGTTTGCCTCTGCTTCAAAAACAAAGCCTGAGTCTGGGTGCCAGCCCCAGAGATGTTGATTTAATGGTCTGGACTGGGGCACAGATGGTGCTATTAACTGGAAAGCTCCCTTCTGACTACAGGGCACCTGGAGGCAGTCTGCAGACAGGCGGGAGTGAGTGTCACATGCCCCCACCCCCACCCCATTCCCTGGAGATGACTTCTTTCTTTTTAGCACACTGGGTGGTGTGAGTCACCAGTGTGGGTTGTATGACCCAGTCAGGGAGAGAGGATGTATAGAGTCCATGGCTATCAGGGTGGCTAGCCTGGGGGGCCCTAGGTGCCCCCCCACCAGGAGACATCCTCACCCTCACTGTCTGGGTGCTTTTTTAGAGATGGGCCACTCTGCTTGTTCCACCTCCTAAAGAGGCTACAAAAATCAGGCATCAAGGCTTTATTCCCAGTCTGAGTGGAAGAGACTGCAGGAGAAGATAAATGGAAGATGTGAACATGGTGGTGGTTGGAGAGACGTGAAGGATTTCACAATGACCCAGGGCCTCCCACGTCTTCCTCAGTTTAGCCCACCACCACCAAGCAAGGCTCAACAGGCAGCTGGAAGAGGTTGTGTGTGTGTGTGTGTGGGGGGGGGATTTGCACTTGCATGCACAAGACCCTGGGTTTGACCCTGGCAAATGCAGCAGAGCAGAGCCATCTCCACAGCCTTCTCTTCTCCTAGAGGCTAGGCTTTGGAAATCCTATTGAAATTTGCCTTCTTCTGACTGACTTCTGTCACTTGGTATGATGCCTTTGAGGTTTTTGGATGCCTTTCTATGGTTTGATCACTCGTTTCTTTGTAGTGCTGCCTAATATTCCATTGTCTGGTTCATGCACTCACCTACTGAGGGGATGGCTTGGATGCTAGATACCCAAAGTGGTCTTTGGGCTCCAGGGTTGACCCCAGCCACCTGCTTTTTAGCCTGGCAGGCTCATGGTAGAGGATGTGCCTTTGGAGGGTATAGCCAGAGTGGGGGGGGGGGA